>NC_089530.1:29025394-29325394 GCF_963924715.1 Thunnus thynnus
TCAGCGTGTTGACTTGTGTGTTAGTATCCTGCTTATGATCAGGTTTTTGGTTTTAAACATCATATCCTGTTCTCAGATGATGAAAGATCCAAACACATCTGGACACAGACGATCAGACACCTGGATCATGTTAGAGTCAAGTATAAGGCAAGTTTATTAGTATAGCACATTTCAACAACAAGGCAATTCAAAGTGCTTTACGTAGAGCATAAAAGGCATCAAACAGAATATAAAAGCAACACAATTAAAAAGACATAAAAACAATTAAAGTGTTAAATTTGGAGATAAATGGTTTAATAAAAGGCAGCGGCAAACAGAAAAGTCTTCAGCTGTGATTTAAAAGGACTGAGAGTTGCAAGAGACCTGCAGTTTTCTGGGAGTTTGTTCCAGATATGTGGAGCATAAAAACTGAACGCTGCTTCTCCATGTTTAGTTTTGACTGTGGGGACAGAAAGCAGACCTGATCCAGATGACCTGAGAGGTCTGGATGGTTCATAATGTAGCAGCAGATCAGAAATATGTATTTTGGCTTCTAAACCATTCAGTGCTTCAGTATCTTAAAATCAATTCTTTGACATAAGTGAACTTAGAACCAGGTTATGTTCCATGTAAACACCAAATATGATGGGATAAGACTCAAAAACCAGGATGTAAACACAGTCATTTGCCAACAAATTTAAACCCCTTTTGGAAACTGCATGTCTACATATAGAAAACAGGGTTTAGTTCTTGACCGACACACTGTTCTCACTGTTCTACAGCTGGACGTCCCTTTGTTAAACCGGTCTGTGTTGATGCAGGGTGGAACTTTGTTTGAAGCGTGAGGGAGATTAGAGGAGGATTATGGATTGTTTATCATCAACGGAGTCAGACAGAAATAACTTGTATAGGGTGTTATGTATCTGCATGTGTGTGTATGTGGTTGCAGCAGGTGTTGGTTCACTGACCTTTGCCTCCACTCTTATGAGGGTGATCTCATGTATACATGTGAAGCAACACACACACACATATACACACAGAGCTCTCCTGTGACCTTGAGCAGTGAATCTTCCTGAGAGGCAATTTTTACAGCTGTTCATATGCTGATGCGTGCATGTGTGTATTTCTGCCTGCCTGTACATGCATGTATGTGTGTGTGTTTGTATGTGTGAGTGTGACACCTGTAGTTAATCCCAACACATCTCCACTGTCTTAAAGACCCTCATTACTGCCATCAAGCTCTCAGCGTCTATTAATACACACGAAGATGCTTCATCGTTAAGCTCTTTTAGCGCTCCGACAGGAAGTGTTTATGTGAGCGTGTTGCTGTGTTTTTGGGGGGGGGGGGGGGGGGGGGTCAGGTCAGGGGGAGAGAGAAAGACCAACAGCTCGTCCCACTTAGGACTCGTGCCACAACATCCGAGTTGACCTCGTTCTCACACTGTCGTAAACTGAAGTGTTCAAAACAATCTGTAGCACACAAACAAACACGCTAACATGAGGTGACTGTACAGAAGTGTTTATGTTTATTCAATTTTTATTATATTAGTTCTTCACTCTGGTTGTATAAAACTTAAGTTAAAACTATTATAATTTGTGTGAGAATTAAACATGAATGGCTGTAAATGTTTTCAGTGATTCACCTTAGTAAGAGGTAACAGTAATGAATGACAATACAGAGATGAAAAACAACACGTCCTATACCATTATTGTCTATATTGGGGTACCTTACGCATGATTATAACATGTCTGTTTACAAGGTGGAAAGATTTACTTCTTGTTGGTCTTCTTTATACTAGAAAAGGTAATAAAATGAAAGCGTAGGATGGAGTTATTATTATAACAAAGGTTCAGGAACAAGACCACGCCGCTCTCTCTCACTAAATTCAATCACCTGTGCCTCACTAATTCAGGCATACCTGTATAAGTGTCTAACCCTTTTCTCTCCCGTTCATCTCAGTTCTCACAGCCCTCCCCCCCAAACCCCATTTTTCTCCTCTCTCCCCTCTCAATGGGCGGCACTTGTGCCTCACAGCAAGAAGGTCCTGGGTTCGAACACTGGCCGTCCCAGGTCCTTTCTGTGTGGAGTTTGTGTGTTCTCCCCGTGTTCGCATGGGTTTCCGCTGGGTACTCTGGTTTCCTCCCACCATCAAAGACATGCTCGTTAGGGTTAATACTTCTGCATAAGTGATTCTTCTTGTCCTATTCTAGGAACCACAGGGGGATGATGAAGCAGAAAGCACATCGAGACATGCCCCCCCACCCTGAGTCTCGACCCCCTGGTTCCTAGATGCTCCAGCCTCTTTGTGATTCCATTTGGTCCCCATGCCATCGACCCCCTTCATCCCTCTCCTCGACCCCCATCCAGCCCACCATACACTATCCTCATCCAATCCTGAACCCTCTCGACAATCCAAATAAAACTACTTTCTATACGGTTCAAATGGCGTGGTCTTTCATTTAAAGTTTTAAAACAATGGTCAGGTGGAGCCTGTCCTCCCGAGAAAAACAACACAATGTCAGTCGCCAAAAACAACCCAACCTATAGTTACATTTGAGTGACCATCTAGCGGCCGTAATTATGACCTGGAGAAATGATGCAGTTCAGATGATTACTGTATTATTCAGAGATGAGGGGTTGGCGGATGGCTAGATAGATTGATGGCAAAAAGTGGACTTAGTGGATCTTCCTGCAGGAGACTGCCGTTCGCTTCCCACTTCAAACTGTGAGTCAGGACACTTTTTTAAAAACTAGGATTGTCATGGTGTTTACTGTTGCCATGATGACGAAGGTTGCCTAACTTTAAGGAAGTAGTAATTTGAACCCAAACCATGATCTTTCCCTAAATCTAACTGAGTGGTTGCATGAGTAAACGACCTATGTGGTCATTTAATTTGGAGGATTTGTTGGTCAGGAGCCCAAATGAACATTTTAAACTCGCTGTAATCATTCCTCCTGTTGTCATACTGGCCATTAAAAATCCCTTTCTCAATGTGCTTTCAATGTAAGTGATGGGGGACAAAATCCACAGTCCCAGGGCATCTTTATGATTTATCTGAAGATGATATTCAGCTTCATCAGTCTGAGTTAGTCATATCAAGTGGATATCTGCCACATTTACACTTTTTAGTATGGAGTTCCCTCTTTGTGTTTCCTCAGACAGTGTTTCCCTGTTGAGCTGCAGGTGGAAGTATAGTAACAAAAAGAGGAACTTTGGCACTAAAAAGACTGTAACGTTGAAAGATATCTACTTGATTTGACTCATTTGGACGCTGAAGCTTCATATTAGCTTCAGATAAACTTTTAAATGCATTTTTGCCCAGAAGGAGGACTGTGGATTTTGTTCCTCATCATTTACATTGTAAGTGCTTTATGAAGGGATCTTCTACTGGTCAGTATGAACAGGAGGAATGATTACAGCAATAAAAACATGTTTCAATGATCATTTTGCCTCCTGACTGTTGTTTTAAGACACATTTGAAAAATTGTGAACCCGTCCTTTAGCACAAACGTGGACTGCAGTGAAGTTTCTCTCTGACAGTGAAGCCTGTCAGCATCATCATCGACCTGCTGATGAACATGTTAATAAGCATGACTCATAAATTGAAATTGTTTTATTTCCCACACAGTATTTCCCAGCGGTTCTCAACACAGCCAATAAGATAATGTTGCTTGGCAACAAATAACTTATTTTCCCATAAACCAAGTTTTGGCTGCTGCTGCTTAGCAACAAACTTTATTTCCATGAGTTATTTCAAGGAGGAAACACCTGAACCAACAGGTCCCAGAGCATCTTTGTGCATCAGAGTAGGATTTTGAAGACTATAGCAGCTTTCACAGTGTTATGAGTCTTTTTATTAACATGTAAAATACTGAAAGTGAAGTGTTCCTGTTGCAGTAAAACACTGTGGTTGTAAAGGATGTCAGTAATTGGTTGGTTTATGATATTATTTTTACTGAAGTAGGAGGCAGAAATATTCAAAATGCCAAAATCCAAAAGGTGAGTCATCATCATCTGCAGAGAAAATGAGGTTGTGTCTCCTGTCTTCACTTCCTGTCTTTCCTCCAACAGTTATGTGGGAGAAAGTCCAGTGCTGTGTTTAAAAAGAAGAAGAAAATTAATTATCTCATCAAAAAAAGGCTGGCTTGACAGTTTGATTGAAATTGTTTTGGAGAAAAAGACCAGCAAGAGGGTTCAAAGTGTCGAAGATATGAATTAACATTTTTTTTACATGCTCTGACGCCTCCTCATGAGTATAAAAAAACAGAAGTCAAGTAGCTGCTATGACTCTGCAGAGCTGTGATACAGAGCAAAGCAATATTTTCAAAATGTAAGAGCCATTAGCCCAAGTATGCACCGCTAGCTGTTCCCAGTAAGCTAGCATTGGATCTTTATTCATTTACTTTATCACAAATATCAAGTTTTCTTACTTCTGGTGCAGAATCCAGAAGTTCAGATTTCACTTTGGCACTCTTTTGCAGGTCTTTGCTCTCCACCTTGTTAAATAAATAACACTAAACGTTGGCGTTGTGCGTAAACTGTAAAGATATGAAGCTAGTTCCTGGGGGATACGGGGCTGTTTGATATAAAATACAGTTTAACACGCATACTAAAACTCGGCATCCTCGTCTCCTTTATCTCATCTCATCTCTTCTGTCACACCTTTGTGTCTATTCTGACAAAACGTGGCAGCGGAATGACAAATCACCTTTAAAATTTCATCTCTGTCAGAGTTTACAGCTCTTTCAGACAGATGGCAGTAGGACAGAGTCTGGGGGCCTTGGAGAGCCTGAGGGCGCTTGTCAGAAAGCAAACAGCATCGTGAATTACGACCGGACGGTTTGTCTCTCTGAGTGAAGGATTATCTTCATACGATGACACACTCGTAAACAGGACCAAGGCGCTGCAATCGATCTCACAGATGCAGCCCCCCCCCCCCCCCTCCCTCAAATGAGAATACCGGGTGTGAGGAGGATTTGCGCAGCTAATAATAGAGTAAACTAGATATATTTCCAGAGAAGGAATTCTGCACGGGGCCTATTAATAATTACAGAATCCTATGATGTATCCCTCTGGGTTTAACGCCAAACCGGTCTTAGACTACCGACATGCATATAAAGATAGTGTCATCTTCACACTCTCCTTTAGACTGTGACAAATATGAGCAAAGGATATGAGGTGTGTGTGTGTGTGTGTGCTGGTAATATAGACACAAGGGACTTTATTTCGGTGAACTGTACCTTTTTTATTTAGTCTTCACCGCTGGCGCCAAGCGCTCATTGCAACGAGATGATTTGCTGTTCCTGATCGAGCTGTGGACCTGTCAGCGAGGCATTCACAGACTAAAATAACTAAACAAAAAGTTGTTCATAACTTCTGGTAAGTGCTGCTGCTACTGGCACAGGAAATATATGGTAACCCTATCTCCAGATAAGAACATGACCCTATAAATCCCCCCCCCTCGCCCCACATTATATTCAGTCACATTGTCTTACATTCAGTTCGTCACTTTCTATAATATTTGTGCAACTGTGGCATGGTTAAAGTTAGAGAATGATCATGATTAGGGTTAATAAAAGAGTTAACTAGTGGTGACAAATCTGCTGCTAGATGTAGAAAGTGGTGTGCGGGACCTCTGAAGGTCTCCATCCAAAACAGTTTCCCCCTTTTACCATCTATTTCAGTCACAAGGTCAGTGTTGAAAATAGCCCACAGTTATGAATTCACCTTCAGAGGAACAGATCTGAGCTCCGTTTTGACTTAAAATGTACATAGAAGAGCAAAGATTGTTATTCTTATTTTCACTTTTTATATCTTTTCATATCACCTCGTGTTGCTTCTATATTCTGTCTTAATGCCCTTTATGTTCTATGTAAAGCACTTGAAATGTGCTATACAAATAAACTTGCCTTTGCCTTCTTCATTATCTCACTGACCCCACTAATGTCATATTCACTGATTAATGTGTTTATTTTTCTGTAGGTTGACCTTGGTTCTTGATTCACTTTTTTGTCATATTTGCGATTTATTTCTGTTCTGTCGTCTGGTGGAGTGTAGTTCATAAAGCCGGTGGTTAAAACACCGCCACTAGAGTTGAATGAGAATGAAAGGTTATTGGATCGTAATGCTAGAACATGTCTTTTTATGGACGTATTGTAGCCTTTGAGATCAAAATCAACCTGCTTCATAACCAGCGGAGCTACATCAGCTCTCAAACAGACAATAATGTTATATAGATTTCAGATAAGACCTTTTTTTTTTTATCAGATTCATGATAAATAGTTTGCTTATTAAATGTTTGTAATTATTCTGGATGTAAACTTGTAAACTCCTTTACATTGTCATCATTATTTGGGTCTTAATTCTGCCATTTTTGACTTAATTTAACTATATGTCATTTTGCCAGTTATACATTTTATAAAATTTGATTTCATGCAATCCAAAAGGGAGATATATTGATTTATTATAATATAATTAATAGCTGAAACACTGAGAAAAGTTGAAATCGACGTGACAGCCGAAATAAAGTTCTTGAAAGAAGTTAAAATGGAAGTGTCAGTTCACTTAAGTTTGAGCGCTGAGTGAACTTAAGGAATCAGTTGAAGTTCAAGCACTTAAAAGGAGTTGAAACTGTCAGACAAACTGAGCAGGAAGTGTCAGAGAAAGTGGAACGATTCTTTAACGAATCTTTAAATCGATCAAAACACTAAATCTCTCATTTAGATGAAGTTTTTCTCTCATGTGTCACATCTTACGTCTTCATTTTCCGTCCCCTGATTGGTCGACGGTGAGCTCACGCAGCTTGTGACTGTCACATACCGTAAGATGTCATCACTCCCAGAGAATGTACTGTACGCAGCTTTGTGATGTGTAATATGCGCATTTACCAGCAGGACATAAACCATCTGACATAACGTTACCCGCCGCCGGCTGTCAGTCAGTCAGTCAGGCATCCTGCTGACCTTTGGCCCTGATCTGTGATTGGCTGCCGGGGCGGTGAGTGGAGTGTTTGGAAGTGTGACTATTTATTCCTCAACCACCATGAACCTGTCTCCTCACAGTGATATCACTGCATGTCTGAGGCCACATGGTCAGTGTGATGAGACACTGCCAAAGATTGTTTGTGTTTGAGAGGATGAATTACTCTCCACTGATTTAGCATCACTATGGACAGTTTCAAGAAAAGGATCTGAAGCGATGCTGTAGACTAGCTGGTGAACATAGTGGAGCATTTAGCAGCTAAAGAGCCAGATATTTCCCTCAGGAGTTGGTAGAGAGTAAAAACAGAGGTAAAAGAGAGTGAATATTGGACTTACATTCATCAGGTGGACAGAAACATGAGTCCAAATGAATGATAATGTTGCGCCGTAACTGCTGGATGTTCAACATATCAACTTAAAAAGCTGATGATATGTCAGTGTTGTGTTCACTACTTGTTTCTGCTGAAAGCTGGTGAACAAAAACATCAGTTATTGTAAGTTTAAGTCAAACATTAACACAATTGATATGAATGATGGTCTCCATCTGTAATAGGATTTACGTCAACAGTGGCAGAGTGACACCTCTTACCTGACTTCAATCTTTGCATGATGATACAGAAACCAGCAGCAGCCCAAACTGGGTAGGACTGGTAGTGGGAGGGGCTGGAGATGGAGATGGGGGGGGGGGGGGGGGGGTGCCAAATGTACACATGAGGGAAGTAATGTGATCTGAGTTGAATGACAGGACCTCTATTTTTTGGACAGAGGTTTGACAAGGCTATAAAAGAAGCCGACACTCTGGCTGCAGGCAGAACAGAGAGACAGAGAGACAGGGAGCATCTCAGGAGAAGACCAGTGGACTTAACTCTACCTCCAGTTACCTGCAGTGAGATTAAACTACATCCTATCAAAGAAGAAAAATGGTCCTGCACAGTGTTGAGGAACTGGTAAGATCTGCTGATGTGTGTGTTACTTTTAAATGATCGCAATTATGAGAAGGCCTCGGAGACGGAAAGAGTCCCAAAAATGAGCTGTAGGATTTCTGTGCTTGCAACTTTTTCAATGAGGGGATGGAGGGAACATTAATTCATTTTCTCTCTCTGGTTTCAAACAATTTTCAATTTGTTTGCATAAGAAAATAAGAAAATAGCTTCTGGTTTTAACGTACTGCTGGAAACTGATGATGCTTTGAACATGTTGGGTGAAAGGATTCATTTCTTGGACAGATGTTTGATTTATTTTGCCTTCTGTCCCTTTTAAATGTAAAAGATGACTAGAAATATATTGTAGTGATGCATTTAATGAGAGATTGAAACAACCAAAGTGAAACTTTTACATGTGATGCCAGAACACCTGAGGAGAAAGATAAATAAAACTAGAAAACGCTCGATTAAAACAACTCAAAATAACCTCAATCATCTCTTAATCTATGTACACAACCTGAAATAAACTCTTTCATTTACCTCATTTTATGGCTCAATTAGCGCTCACTCTGCAAGCTTAAGGGAAAGGCTGCTTAATTACAACTTATGTTTAGGTAAAGGTAATTAAACATTAAGCAACACTGATCACTGCTAAGCATCAAATTGAATTGTTTTATCTGATAAAGTTTCTTATTTCTGCACATTTCAACTTCATATTTCTAATTTCTTACTGTGTTCTCCTCCCTGTGAGGATTAAAAGTCGGTTAGAATGATTAATAATGATCCAGTGATTACATGAGTGATTCATTAACTGGACATATAAACAGTCGTCCCTCCGGAGCTGAAGTGTGTGTGTTAATGTGTTGAAGCTGTGGTGTGTTAGCAGCATGACTTGGCTCTGCAGCCACTGAATGCTGAGAGCAGCTCCTGTGTTTTAACTCTCTGGATAAGACCAAACAAAAAGCTCTCCCGCTGAGCTTTGATGAAGACATCAAGTTAACAGGGAATCTGTTAACAGCTTCAGTCCTTTTCCTTTGCAAATGTTCTCATGGTCTCATATCATCTTTCACATGTACAGAACAAGTCTCAGGAAGCGGGAATAGTTTGTGTCATCTGTCGCCAGCAGCCTGATAGTAACATTGGTGATTTACAAACTGAGGCTCCTTCTTATGTTTCATTAACTTGGAGTCACTGTGGACAAAATGCAGAAAATATAAAAGCACCAACAACTGTGAAACAACTCCGCCAGTGATTCTGTCTTCAACATTAAAGTCATTAAACCTTCAACAAAATCCAACAACTGCACCAAACAGCTTCAAAAATCTTAAAGAATCGAAACTAATGCATATAAAATATTAACTTTTCATACATTTTACTTTATTCTACCTCAAAATAATCAGATAATAAGTTATTACGTCTCATTTTGAGTCTAAAAAACACTACTGGAACTACCAAACAAATCATCTCACCTTATTTGAAGGTTTTTTTGTATTTAAATAAATGTGTAAAGCTAAATGTGAGTACTACTGTAGTATTCTAAACTTAAGACTTAATGTTCACCTTTTTAAAGCTCAGGGCAGATATTTAGACATTCGTATGACCTTAAAGAGACACGTCACGTACAACATCTCCACCTCTTCTCTCCCTTCAGGTGACCGGTAAGAGGTCAGAGGGCAAAGAGGCGGCGGCCAACTTCCAAGACGGCGTGTACGAGACAGCTGTCCATCAAGAGAAGCAGGATGACCGCAGGTCCCACAAAGCGCTGGCGGAGGAGAACGACAGCGGCAGCGAACAGGAAGAAGTCAGCGTGGCTGCTCTCAATGTAAGAATCCACTGATAACAGCAACAAGAGCGCTACTCAAGTATCTGTTGTCACCAGGACAAGGAGAGGAAGTCATTGGGCTGTTATCCATGACTTTGCTCTGTATCAACACGTGTTGGCAGAGCTCAGGATGTACTTTGTTTTTATTTAATGACAAGCATTTGCCTGAAGATGATGGTAAAGCAAAGGCAAAGAGACAAATGAGACTGATACAGTAAATACTATTTAAATCCTGCATATGATCTCTAACTGGGTTTGAATTTAGTCTCCTCTGAGCTTCACTTCAGCTCCATGCTGCCACCTGGAGGCATTCACATATATTTTCATACCAATTTCTAGTAAACTAGACTTATTCTTTCTTTCAGGAATCATTTTATTATCATTTTTAAAACAAATACACATGTCTTTTTCCATCTTTTTATGATTGTGTAAGGGTAACAAGTCAGTATAAATGCTACAAACCTCATTTGACAGATCAATAATCACTAAAACAATCTGAGGAGCCAACAAGGATCAAGTCCAGCTGTGATGTGTTTTGTGGATTTGTGTATGACGCTCTCATGATGGAGTAAAGTAGATAAAAAGAAGAGGTTGTGTTTCTTAACTTTGGTATTTTTTGTAGGCGACTAAAGGAAGGACAAGCTCCTACATTGAGATCATGTTTACAAGTTACACAATATCATTAATTCACACTGAAATATACTAATATGTACCTTTACTTTTTATATTTAAGCAAATATTTTGCTTTAATCAATGAATACTTTCATAAAGATGAAGATGAGAAGCTGCTTTTCGAATACGTTTCTTCATTTAGTTGTTGATGTTGTTTGTTGAAGTCCTGTGTCTCGTCTCTGCCCTGTCAGACGGATAAAAGCGGCAAACTGAAGCTGGAGACTGTGGACGACCTGTTCAACATCCTGCAGCTGAGGAAGAGGAGGAGGGAGAGGAAGACTCCCATCCGCAAGAAACGAGAGCCGGAGCCTGAGTTCGTGGTAGGATTATATTCTTCATTTCTTTTATATTTCTAAACATGTTCTTGTCTTGATAAGTTGATATTCAGCCTCGTTTGCTTGAAGGCAGCATCTAGTGGTTGTAAGAGGAAATGCAGCTTCAGAAACACTGATTTCATTGAACCTCTGTGTTCATACTGAAATACTCTGCAGTGACGCTCACATGTAGCCACCTTTGATGCAGGAAGTTGTAAAAGCCGCTGCTGCAGGGAACTGACCATATCATACATTTAAGAGCTAATGAGGAAAATACAGTCTTTTCAGATTTGTATTTGTCTTTAAACCTTATTTTAAGCTTCAGAGAAAGAAAACTATAGATTATATGTAATTTTTTTTTTGCATATATCTTCCAGCCAGAGATTGTGGATCAGAAGCTGTTCCTGACAGCAGCCATGGAGAACAAAATGGCTGTAGTGGAGAAGTACCTGAGTGACGGAGGAAACCCCAACGTAGCCGACCATGTGAGTGTCGCCTCTGTACAAACATCTCATTAAACACAAAGTATTACTAAATAATCTTTATGTTTGTTTGTCTTATCACTATTTTGCTTTTAATTCATCCATTGTTTCAGAGAAGAAACTGTTCTTGAAATATTAAAAAGGAAACTTTTTAAATCCTATATCCAGTTCCAGAGAACAGCGCTGCACAAAGCCTCGTACAAAGGACACGTGGAGGTGATGAAGAAGCTGCTGGAGGCCGGAGCTGCCATTGAGAAAAAAGACAAGGTGAGAGGATTGAAAACTCCATACATTTTTTTGTTCCTTCTTTCTCCTTTCACTGTCTCTGTCATACATGCACATAGACACACACACATACAGCAGTCTAACAGTCGAGTGTGTGTTTCAGCTGGAGGCCACAGCGGTCCACTGGGCCTGCAGAGGAGGCAGCCTGCCGGCCCTGCAGCTCCTCCTCGACCAGGAAGCCAAGTTCACCTCCAGAGACAAGGTTTGTCCACACACTGAACTTGGAAATTGGGTTTCCTACAGGTCACCTCTGCTGCATAGAGTTCTTATTCTCTCAGGTGCATCTAAAAGCCAGTA
This sequence comes from Thunnus thynnus, assembly GCF_963924715.1. NCBI lineage: Eukaryota > Metazoa > Chordata > Actinopteri > Scombriformes > Scombridae > Thunnus > Thunnus thynnus. The sequence goes on from NC_089530.1 coordinate 29,037,151, forward strand.
CAGTATGTGTTTGTTACTTTAGCACCATCTGGTGGTCATATTAAAAACAACACCAGTGCAGGAATATATTTTCACAAAGTGTGCACAAAAATAAAGATTGAGCCTTTAATGTTTTAGTGGCATTTTCAGTATTTTTCCTGCATTGATCAAGAAATCCTCTCTCTGTGTTTGTTTCCTCCAGTTGCGCAGCACTCCTCTCCATGTAGCTGTGAGGACAGGACACTATGAGTGTGCTGAGCATCTCATTCACTGCGGAGCAGACGTCAACGCCAAAGACAGGGTAAGGACTCAGACAGACCGAAGATCCAGACATCTGCAGCTAGTCTTCTTACAGCTACATTAAATCTCCTGCAGCAGGACACAAAGCTAATTCAATCACTGCAGGGGTGCTTGTCTGTGGCTTACAGCAGCTAAATGTGCTGCTACAGACTTGTATTTATATTCAATTACAAAAGTCCAAACTAAATATGCAACATGTCACACTCTGACACACAACAACTTATTAGAAATGAGTGTTTTTATCATTGGGATTGTAAAATGATTCCTAATGAGCTTTACATATGCTGAAAGTCTGTTTTCCTCCCTGAGTGTAGGACGGAGACACGCCCATGCATGATGCTGTGAGAATAAACAGATTCAAGATGATCAAGCTGCTGATGATGCACGGAGCCAGTCTCAAAACCAAGAACTGTGTAAGTACAGAGTATCACCTCACAATATACAGTACATGACTCCTCAGAGCCTCCATACTGTTATCAATACACAAAATCTATGTCAATGATCACAAGTCAGATTTTTACACACAAAACAAATTGCAACCTTTGAAATTATGATGCATTTATTCCCTGAATGTCTTCTTATTGTGTTTTTCTGAACCACTTATTTTCTCAAAACATGTAAAAAAAATATTTATTTAAAGTATTTTCTAAAATTAAGATCCTTTATTATAATTTTAGTGTAGTGACACACCTTATACTTTCTTGCTTCAAGATGTAGTTGAACTGAAAACAGATGGAAATACTCTTTCTGCACTGACTGGTTTTTTTACATTTGTGTTGAGAAAATAAATTTTCAGGACCCATTTATTGATCTTGTGTGTTTGTTTCTTTTTGTGCAGGATGGAAAAACTCCGATGGAAACGTTGTATTCATGGCAGAACGGAGCCAAGAGCCTCCTGTGCAACTTCAGCGAGTAGAAACCAGTAGAATCATGAGTTTCAGCCACAGAATGTACTGGATTATCAGGGAAAAAATGTTGTAGAAAAAGGGAAAAAAACTTGTATTTTTCTAGTCCTGTCTGGTTTGTCGGGCGGGACTGTCCATGGCATTTCCATACTGAGGAAGCACACTAGTCTTTTGTTTTGAAAATCTCTGTTTTTTCAGGGAGGCTTTGCTGAGTGTTCACGCTCTCTTTCAGAGAACGCCCTGCATCACATTCAAACTGTCTCACGTGTTGACTGACAGATATTCAGCCGGAGTGTTTGGGTGTGTTGGAGAGCATTAGTCGCTAACATCCAGCCCCTCTTTCTGGTTCAGGGATTTGAACCTGTAGGTTATTGGCAGGGTTACATTTTCTCAGATGTTAATTACACATATATTGTATCTAGTGTAACGTCACATGGGAGAAGAACCTTCTGAAAAAAAAACAGCAGGGATGTGAGCTTTTGATCAAAAATGTGAAATCTAATCAGGATGTTGTTAATAATGTGATTATTAGCACTGGTAGATTCATTGATCGCCAAATATTGCTGGACAATGTCTCGGCTGACAACATGAGGATGTTTTCTTTTTCTCTTTCTTAATATTTATTTGAAGCTGAGTTGAAGTCAGCGATGCATTGAGAAGATGATTTATTTATTGATGAATGATGAGTGTAAGCGATCGCTTTTGATTTATGTCAATACAATATACTTAATAACTGAGTTACTGGTTGTCTAGAGTTATACTGTAGTTGGTTTCAGGATTTTTATGGTCTGACTTTAACCAATTATATAAACTTGGAATTTACTGATTTTTATTTACTGACATCATGGAAACAAATGGGATACTGCTTGAGGTTTTCCAGATTTTCATCATCTGGTTGACACTTTTCTCTCAGTCCCATTGGATCAACAATCAGTGGATCCATTCCAGAGTAAAACTGAAGTGAATCGTTTGTATCAAATTACTGCGGCTCTGTGTGAGAGTGTTTTGTTGAACTTAAACATTCAGAGAAGTTGAACCAAGTTCTTTGGTCTTATGCTTTTTAAGTTTGAGAGACGAGACAGGACAAAGTAAGTTTTTGGATCAGGTCAAGAAGAATCTCTCCACTTACACTTTTAACACTTTACACTTTTTAAATAAGAGCAAATACGTAGATTGTAAAATAGACAACAGTATTACATTTTATTTCCTGCAAGGACATGTGTTTATATTGCATAATAACAGATCTGGCTCCACAATATTCTGCAGGTCTTATCTGCAACAAAATTTCAAATTAAAAGTACAATTTATCATTTTGAAAATTAGTTTCAGGATTATTTTAATGTTTTTTTCTGCTGCCAAATACTCTGTGAATCTAATTTTCAATGTCTGCAAGTTTAATCTTTAGACTAAGTTTGTCTTTTTCCCATTTTCATCTACTGGAGTTCAGCTTGAACATCTGGGGTCTAAATAACTTATCCAACGTATCACATCTGTGATACAAACAGAGCTTCAACTGGCCCCACAGAGGAGATATTCTGGGGATAGTGTGAGAGGGATGGAGCTGAAACTGTTGGTTCAGAGGATGTTTGACAAGTGTTGATGTTGATACAACAGATCTTGATATATGAATGGTTATCGGATTCCTTTTTTATTATTAAAGATGTATGTAAATCTTGCCTTGTATTTATGGATTGATTGAATAAAACAGATTTTGAATTTAAGCTGTTTTTTTTTATTGTTGACAGAGCTTCACTTCCTCACTGAGTGCATCAAGTATTCTGAAATAAGAGATTCAAAATCCCGCTGACATTTCTAGTGATGTAAAAAGAAAAAAACAATGTTTCATAATCAATGAAAAACATGCCTTAAAGTGACAGGAGCTAAAACGGCCTGTTTCAGACAGAGGCTGAACTGAGGGGCTGCATAAAGGACCAGTAGAAGATAAATAAGGAGTTTCTAACTGTAAATCATGCAAAGATATTCCAGTCGAGCCCCAGAATAGAAATGTAGAGCTGGAAATGTGCAGAACTTCTTCAACTGTCTGCAGTTTTAGTTGATGGATTGTGCTGAAGGAAGTTGTACAAACAGACAGTTCTTGGTAACTTCGGACAGCTAAGCTAGCTGGTTTATTGGACAATGATTAGCTAATGCTAATGCAATGCAATACTCCTGGATTTTAATGTGACATGGAAAATTCATGTCACAATGAAAAACAATTTTCTCTGTTATTAAAGACAAAAAAAATGAATAATTGTCATTTAACATGTTTTTCATGTAATTACGCTACTGTAAATGTAAATAACAGTGTGTATTGTATTTCATTTTATTTATATCTGTATTTGATTTGTTTTCATTGTGGTATTTAAAACCTGTCATTGAATGCCGTTGCCGTGGCGATGTAGCAAATTTCGATATTTCGCCATGAAACAGGAAGTTTTTTTAATTCAAATGTACATCGTCCAATCTGCCCGAAATTTCTCAGGCTTGATAAGAATTCTGGCCTGAACACATCTACATGTCACTATTGAGTCATAGTCATAGCGCCGCCTACTGGCAACAGGAAGTTACAGGTGCTGTACTTTTACGATCTCTGCCTAGCAGGTTAACCACCTCAAATTTGGTCAGAAAAGCCTTAAGACCTCGATGATGCTACATTGTGAAGCTTGTGAGATTTTATTGAACACTGTTGCCGTGGCAATGCAGCGAATTTCAATGTTTCCATGTGAAAAAATAAACTTATGTAACTTGACTCCACATTGTGAGATATTTCCCAGATTTCACATTTGATAAAAGTCCCGGTCTGAAGACATGTACAGATTAATATTGAATCATAGTCATAGCGCCGCCTACTGGCAACAGGAAGTTATAGGACCTTTACTTTTACAAACTACTAGCATGTTAACCAGATACAGCTAAACTTTGGTCAGCCTATTTGTAAGACCTTGATGATGCTAAATAGTGAAGCTTTTAAGTTTTCATCAAATATTGTTGCCATGACGACATATTATTCATTTGCCATGAAACAGGAATCTGTTTTTGAGGGGTTAGGGATGCTCGAAAACTCACGAAACTTGGCACACGCATCAGAAGGGATGAATTTTGTTGTCTGATATGGGTCTTGGGCTTAGGGTGTGGCAGGGGGGCTCAATAGTGCCCCCTAAAAATTTCAACCGAGGAGCCCTTGAGGTACATTTCACCTAGATGTACAAAATTTTGACTGTCACATATCAGCCCGTTCTCACTCCCAACTCGTCACATGCTGAAGCTTGGTCAGGACCCCATGGCATTACTTTTTAACACACTTGATACCCCTTTCGCGTGATTTTTTAACGGGCAGGGTAGTCCGATAGACTTCTGTTGAACTCCTACAACGTCTGAAATAGACCCTATGAGACTGATGACGTCTATATAAGGTGACAAATTTCAGCCTGGTTGCCAGAATAAAACGTTGGCATTGTAAGTTTCTCTTAAGCACAGATACGTTGAATATGTACATTTACCTGTAATACAGAGCATATTAACATTTCAACAGTACGTATCATATCGACATTTCTGAAGTAACGTGCTTCACAGGACATCTATATAAGCTGACTTTCTCATTAGGAGGTGGATGGCTTGTAATATTGTTGGCAAAAAGTTGGAAATCAGCACAGAGTCAGCGCAGAGAACGGCTCGAGACCACCTTAACGTTGTTATTTTATTTTTTATTTTAACCCAAACCATGATCTTTCCCTAACCCTAACCAAGTAGTTTTTGTGCCTAAACCTAACCAGACCTTAACCACGGCGTTGTCACACCATAAAATATAACTATTTTTGAACGTGGACTGCTGTGATACTGCGCATTGAAAAACAACGCTAAAGGGGTACCCAGAGGGTTAAAAAATGATGCCAAGGGGTTCTGACCAAGCTTCGGTATATGACGAGTTGGGAGTGAGAACATGTTGCACATATCGTAAAGTGTCATCAATGTCAGAGAATGTACTCTACGCAGCTGTGAGATGTGTAATATGCAGTATACAACATTTACCAGCAGGGCATAAACACATGACATAACGTTACCCGCTTCCAGTCAGTCAGGCATCCTGCTGACCTTTGGCCCTGATCTGTGATTGGCCGCAGGGCAGTGAGTGGATGTTTGGAAGTGTGACTATTTATATTTATTGCTCAACCATCATGAACCATCATCATGTCTCCTCACGGTGATATCACTGCATTTCTGGGGCCACATGGTCAGTGTGATGAGACACTGCCAAAGATTGTTTGTGTTTGAGAGGATGAATTACTCTCCACTGATTTAGCATCACTATGGACAGTTTAAAGAAAAGGATCAAAAGTGATGCTGTAAACTAGCTGGTGAACATAGTGGAGCATTTAGCAGCTAAAGAGCCAGATATTTCCCTCAGGAGTTGGTAGAGAGCAAAAACAGAGCTAAAAGAGAGTGAATATTGGACTTACATTCACCAGATGGACAGAAACACGACTCCACATGAATGATAATGTTGCTCCGTAACTGCTGGATGTTCAACATATCAACTTAAAAAGCTGATGATATGTCAGTGTTGTGTTCACTACTTGTTTCTGCTGAAAGCTGGTGAACAAAAACATCAGTTATTGTAAGTTTAAGTCAAACATTAACACAATTGATATGAATTATGTACCAAACTCAAAGACATACAACCCAGGAAGTTGAAAAACTAAGACAATAAAACTAAATTCTTATTGTCTCCCCCCCAGCATCTGTAATACGGTTAATGTCAACAGTGGCAGAGTGACACCTCTTACCTGACTTCAATCTTTGCATGATGATACAGAAACCAGCAGCAGCCCAAACTGGGCAGGACTGGTAGTGGGAGGGGCTGGAGATGGAGATGGGGGGGGTGAGGGGGGGGGTGATGTTGGCAGCACTGACCGTGCCAAATGTACACATGAGGGAAGTAATGTGATCTGAGTTGAATGACAGGACCTCTATTTTTTGGACAGAGGTTTGACAAGGCTATAAAAGAAGCCGACACTCTGGCTGCAGGCAGAACAGAGAGACAGAGAGACAGGGAGCATCTCAGGAGAAGACCAGTGGACTTAACTCTACCTCCAGTTACCTGCAGTGAGATTAAACTACATCCTATCAAAGAAGAAAAATGGTCCTGCACAGTGTTGAGGAACTGGTAAGATCTGCTGATGTGTGTGTTACTTTTAAATGATCGCAATTATGAGAAGGCCTCGGAGACGGAAAGAGTCCCAAAAATGAGCTGTAGGATTTCTGTGCTTGCAACTTTTTCAATGAGGGGATGGAGGGAAAATTAATTCATTTTCTCTCTCTGGTTTCAAACTATTCTCAATTTGTTTGCATAAGAAAATAAGAAAATAGCTTCTGGTTTTAACGTACTGCTGGAAACTGATGATGCTTTGAACATGTTGGGTGAAAGGATTCATTTCTTGGACAGATGTTTGATTTATTTTGCCTTCTGTCCCTTTTAAATGTAAAAGATGACTAGAAATATATTGTAGTGATGCATTTAATGAGAGATTGAAACAACCAAAGTGAAACTTTTACATGTGATGCCAGAACACCTGAGGAGAAAGAGAAATAAAACTAGAAAACGCTCGATTAAAACAACTCAAAATAACCTCAATCATCTCTTAATCTATGTACACAACCTGAAATAAACTCTTTCATTTACCTCATTTTATGGCTCAATTAGCGCTCACTCTGCAAGCTTAAGGGAAAGGCTGCTTAATTACAACTTATGTTTAGGTAAAGGTAATTAAACATTAAGCAACACTGATCACTGCTAAGCATCAAATTGAATCGTTTTATCTGATAAAGTTACTTATTTCTGCACATTTCAACTTCATATTTCTAATTTCTTACTGTGTTCTCCTCCCTGTGAGGATTAAAAGTCGGTTAGAATGATTAATAATGATCCAGTGATTACATGAGTGATTCATTAACTGGACATATAAACAGTCGTCCCTCCGGAGCTGAAGTGTGTGTGTTAATGTGTTGAAGCTGTGGTGTGTTAGCAGCATGACTTGGCTCTGCAGCCACTGAATGCTGAGAGCAGCTCCTGTGTTTTAACTCTCTGGATAAGACCAAACAAAAAGCTCTCCCGCTGAGCTTTGATGAAGACATCAAGTTAACAGGGAATCTGTTAACAGCTTCAGTCCTTTTCCTTTGCAAATGTTCTCATGGTCTCATATCATCTTTCACATGTACAGAACAAGTCTCAGGAAGCGGGAATAGTTTGTGTCATCTGTCGCCAGCAGCCTGATAGTGACATTGGTGATTTACAAACTGAGGCTCCTTCTTATGTTTCATTAACTTGGAGTCACTGTGGACAAAATGCAGAAAATATAAAAGCACCAACAACTGTGAAACAACTCCGCCAGTGATTCTGTCTTCAACATTAAAGTCATTAAACCTTCAACAAAATCCAACAACTGCACCAAACAGCTTCAAAAATCTTAAAGAATCGAAACTAATACATATAAAATATTAACTTTTCATACATTTTACTTTAATCTACCTCAAAATAATCAGATAATAAGTTATTACGTCTCATTTTGAGTCTAAAAAACACTACTGGAACTACCAAACAAATCATCTCACCTTATTTCAAGGTTTTTTTGTATTTAAATAAATGTGTAAGGCTAAATGTGAGTACTACTGTAGTATTTTAAACTTAGACTTAATGTTCACCTTTTTAAAGCTCAGGGCAGATATTTAGACATTCGTATGACCCTAAAGAGACACGTCACGTACAACATCTCCACCTCTTCTCTCCCTTCAGGTGACCGGTAAGAGGTCAGAGGGCAAAGAGGCGGCGGCCAACTTCCAAGACGGCGTGTACGAGACAGCTGTCCATCAAGAGAAGCAGGATGACCGCAGGTCCCACAAAGCGCTGGCGGAGGAGAACGACAGCGGCAGCGAACAGGAAGAAGTCAGCGTGGCTGCTCTCAATGTAAGAATCCACTGATAACAGCAACAAGAGCGCTACTGAAGTATCTGTTGTCACCAGGACAAGGAGAGGAAGTCATTGGGCTGTTATCCATGACTTTGCTCTGTATCAACACGTGTTGGCAGAGCTCAGGATGTACTTTGTTTTTATTTAATGACAAGCATTTGCCTGAAGATGATGGTAAAGCAAAGGCAAAGAGACAAATGAGACTGATACAGTAAATACTATTTAAATCCTGCATATGATCTCTAACTGGATTTGAATTTAGTCTCCTCTGAGCTTCACTTCAGCTCCATGCTGCCACCTGGAGGCATTCACATATATTTTCACACCAATTTCTAGTAAACCAGACTTATTCTTTCTTTCAGGAATCATTTTATTATCATTTTTAAAACAAATACACATGTCTTTTTACATCTTTTTATGATTGTGTAAGTGTGACAAGTCAGTATAAATGCTACAAATCTCATTTGACAGATCAATAATCACTAAAACAATCTGAGGAGCCAATAAGGATCAAGTCCAGCTGTGATGTGTTTTGTGGATTTGTGTATGACGCCCTCATGATGGAGTAAAGTAGATAAAAAGAAGAGTTTGTGTTTCTTAACTTTGGTATTTTTTGTAGGCGACTAAAGGAAGGACAAGCTCCTACATTGAGATCATGTTTACAAGTTACACAATATCATTAATTCACACTGAAATATACTAATATGTACCTTTACTTTTTATATTTAAGCAAATATTTCGCTTTAATCAATGAATACTTTCATAAAGATGAAGATGAGAAGCTGCTTTTCGAATATGTTTCTTCATTTAGTTGTTGATGTTGTTTGTTGAAGTCCTGTGTCTCGTCTCTGCCCTGTCAGACGGATAAAAGCGGCAAACTGAAGCTGGAGACTGTGGACGACCTGTTCAACATCCTGCAGCTGAGGAAGAGGAGGAGGGAGAGGAAGACTCCCATCCGCAAGAAACGAGAGCCGGAGCCTGAGTTCGTGGTAGGATTATATTCTTCATTTCTTTTATATTTCTAAACATGTTCTTGTCTTGATAAGTTGATATTCAGCCTAGTTTGCTTGAAGGCAGCATCTAGTGGCTGTAAGAGGAAATGCAGCTTCAGAAACACTGATTTCATTGAACCTCTGTGTTCATACTGAAATACTCTGCAGTGACGCTCACATGTAGCCACCTTTGATGCAGGAAGTTGTAAAAGCCGCTGCTGCAGGGAACTGACCATATCATACATTTAAGAGCTAATGAGGAAAATACAGTCTTTTCAGATTTGTATTTGTTTTTAAACCTTATTTTAAGCTTCAGAGAAAGAAAACTATAGATTATATGTAATTTTTTTTTTGCATATATCTTCCAGCCAGAGATTGTGGATCAGAAGCTGTTCCTGACAGCAGCCATGGAGAACAAAATGGCTGTAGTGGAGAAGTACCTGAGTGACGGAGGAAACCCCAACGTAGCCGACCATGTGAGTGTCGCCTCTGTACAAACATCTCATTAAACACAAAGTATTACTAAATAATCTTTATGTTTGTTTGTCTTATCACTATTTTCCTTTGAATTCATCGATTGTTTCAGTGAACAAACTGTTGAAATATTAAAAAGGAAACTTTGTAAATCCTATATCCAGTTCCAGAGAACAGCGCTGCACAAAGCCTCGTACAAAGGACACGTGGAGGTGATGAAGAAGCTGCTGGAGGCCGGAGCTGCCATCGAGAAAAAAGACAAGGTGAGAGGATTGAAAACTCCATACATTTTTTTGTTCCTTCCTTCTCCTTTCACTGTCTCTGTCATACATGCACATAGACACACACACATACAGCAGTCTAACAGTTGAGTCTGTGTTTCAGCTGGAGGCCACAGCGGTCCACTGGGCCTGCAGAGGAGGCAGCCTGCCGGCCCTGCAGCTCCTCCTCGACCAGGAAGCCAAGTTCACCTCCAGAGACAAGGTTTGTCCACACACTGAACTTGGAAATTGGCTTTCCTACAGGTCACCTCTGCTGCATAGAGTTCTTATTCTCTCAGGTGCATCTAAAAGCCAGTACAGTATGTGTTTGTTACTTTAGCACCATCTGGTGGTCATATTAAAAACAACACCAGTGCAGGAATATATTTTCACAAAGTGTGCACAAAAATAAAGATTGAGCCTTTAATGTTTTAGTGGCATTTTCAGTATTTTTCCTGCATAAATCAAGAAATCCTCTCTCTGTGTTTGTTTCCTCCAGTTGCGCAGCACTCCTCTCCATGTAGCTGTGAGGACAGGACACTATGAGTGTGCTGAGCATCTCATTCACTGCGGAGCAGACGTCAACGCCAAAGACAGAGTAAGGACTCAGACAGACCGAAGATCCAGACATCTGCAGCTAGTCTTCTTACAGCTACATTAAATCTCCTGCAGCAGGACACAAAGCTAATTCAATCACTGCAGGGGTGCTTGTCTGTGGCTTACAGCAGCTAAATGTGCTGCTACAGACTTGTATTTATATTCAATTACAAAAGTCCAAATTAAATATGCAACATGTCACACTCTGACACACAACAGCTTATTAGAAATGAGTGTTTTTATCATTCGGATTGTAAAATGATTCCTAATGAGCTTTACATATGCTGAATGTCTGTTTTCCTCCCTGAGTGTAGGACGGAGACACGCCCATGCATGATGCTGTGAGAATAAACAGATTCAAGATGATCAAGCTGCTGATGATGCACGGAGCCAGTCTCAAAACCAAGAACTGTGTAAGTACAGAGTATCACCTCACAATATACAGTACATGACTCCTCAGAGCCTCCATACTGTTATCAATACACAAAATCTATGTCAATGATCACAAGTCAGATTTTTACACACAAAACAAATTGCAACCTTTGAAATTATGATGCATTTATTCCCTGAATGTCTTCTTATTGTGTTTTTCTGAACCACTTATTTTCTCCAAACATGTAAAAAAAATATTTATTTAAAGTATTTTCTAAAATTAAGATCCTTTATTATAATTTTAGTGTAGTGACACATCTTATACTTTCTTGCTTCAAGATGCAGTTGAACTGAAAACAGATGGAAATACTCTTTCTGCACTGACTGGTTTTTTTACATTTGTGTTGAGAAAATAAATTTTCAGGACCCATTTATTGATCTTGTGTGTTTGTTTCTTTTTGTGCAGGATGGAAAAACTCCGATGGAAACGTTGTATTCATGGCAGAACGGAGCCAAGAGCCTCCTGTGCAACTTCAGCGAGTAGAAACCAGTAGAATCATGAGTTTCAGCCACAGAATGTACTGGATTATCAGGGAAAAAATGTTGTAGAAAAAGGGAAAAAAACTTGTATTTTTCTAGTCCTGTCTGGTTTGTCGGGCGGGACTGTCCATGGCATTTCCATACTGAGGAAGCACACTAGTCTTTTGTTTTGAAAATCTCTGTTTTTTCAGGGAGGCTTTGCTGAGTGTTCACGCTCTCTTTCAGAGAACGCCCTGCATCACATTCAAACTGTCTCACGTGTTGACTGACAGATATTCAGATATTCAGTGTTTGGGTGTGTTGGAGAGCATTAGTCGCTAACATCCAGCCCCTCTTTCTGGTTCAGGGATTTGAACCTGTAGGTTATTGGCAGGGTTACATTTTCTCAGATGTTAATTACACATATATTGTATCTAGTGTAACGTCACATGGGAGAAGAACCTTCTGAAAAAAAAACAGCAGGGATGTGAGCTTTTGATCAAAAATGTGAAATCTAATCAGGATGTTGTTAATAATGTGATTATTAGCACTGGTAGATTCATTGATCGCCAAATATTGCTGGACAATGTCTCGGCTGACAACATGAGGATGTTTTCTTTTTCTCTTTCTTAATATTTATTTGAAGCTGAGTTGAAGTCAGCGATGCATTGAGAAGATGATTTATTTATTGATGAATGATGAGTGTAAGCGATCGCTTTTGATTTATGTCAATACAATATACTTAATAACTGAGTTACTGGTTGTCTAGAGTTATACTGTAGTTGGTTTCAGGATTTTTATGGTCTGACTTTAACCAATTATATAAACTTGGAATTTACTGATTTTTATTTACTGACATCATGGAAACAAATGGGATACTGCTTGAGGTTTTCCAGATTTTCATCATCTGGTTGACACTTTTCTCTCAGTCCCATTGGATCAACAATCAGTGGATCCATTCCAGAGTAAAACTGAAGTGAATCGTTTGTATCAAATTACTGCGGCTCTGTGTGAGAGTGTTTTGTTGAACTTAAACATTCAGAGAAGTTGAACCAAGTTCTTTGGTCTTATGCTTTTTAAGTTTGAGAGACGAGACAGGACAAAGTAAGTTTTTGGATCAGGTCGAGAAGAATCTCTCCACTTACACTTTTAACACTTTACACTTTTTAAATAAGAGCAAATACGTAGATTGTAAAATAGACAACAGTATTACATTTTATTTCCTGCAAGGACATGTGTTTATATTGCATAATAACAGATCTGGCTCCACAATATTCTGCAGGTCTTATCTGCAACAAAATTTCAAATTAAAAGTACAATTTATCATTTTGAAAATTAGTTTCAGGATTATTTTAATGTTTTTTTCTGCTGCCAAATACTCTCAAATACTAAATAACTTATCCAACGTATCACATCTGTGATACAAACAGAGCTTCAACTGGCCCCACAGAGGAGATATTCTGAGGATAGTGTGAGAGGGATGGAGCTGAAACTGTTGGTTCAGAGGATGTTTGACAAGTGTTTATGTTGATACAACAGATCTTGATATATGAATGGTTATCGGATTCCTTTTTTATTATTAAAGATGTATGTAAATCTTGCCTTGTATTTATGGATTGATTGAATAAAACAGATTTTGAATTTAAGCTGTTTTTTTTTTATTGTTGACAGAGCTTCACTTCCTCACTGAGTGCATCAAGTATTCTGAAATAAGAGATTCAAAATCCCGCTGACATTTCTAGTGATGTAAAAAGAAAAAACAATGTTTCATAATCAATGAAAAACATGCCTTAAAGAGACAGGAGCTAAAACGGCCTGTTTCAGACAGATTCTGAACTGAGGGGCTGCATAAAGGACCAGTAGAAGATAAATAACTGTAAATCATGCAAAGATATTCCAGTAGAGCCCCAGAATAGAAATGTAGAGCTGGAAATGTGCAGAACTTCTTCAACTGTCTGCAGTTTTAGTTGATGGATTGTGCTGAAGGAAGTTCTACAAACAGACAGTTCTGGGTAACTTCGGACAGCTAAGCTAGCTGGTTTATTGGACAATGATTAGCTAATGCTAATGCAATGCTATACTCCTGGATTTTAATGTGACATGGAAAATTCATGTCACAATGAAAAACAATTTTCTCTGTTATTAAAGACAAAAAAATGAATAATTGTCATTTAACATGTTTTTGTAATGTAATTACGCTACTGTAAATGTAAATAACAGTGTGTATTGTATTTCACTTTATTTATATCTGTATTTGATTTGTTTTCATTGTGGTATTTAAAACCTGTCATTGAATGCCGTTGCCGTGGGGACGTAGCAAATTTCCATGTTTCGCCATGAAACAGGAAGTTTTTCTAATTCAAATATACATCGTCCAATCTGCCCGAAATTTCTCAGGCTTGATAAGAATTCTGGCCTGAACACATCTACATGTCACTATTGAGTCATAGTCATAGCGCCGCCTACTGGCAACAGGAAGTTACAGGTGCTGTACTTTTACGATCTCTGCCTAGCAGGTTAACCACCTCAAATTTGGTCAGAAAAGCCTTAAGACCTCGATGATGCTACATTGTGAAGCTTGTGAGATTTTATTGAACACTGTTGCCGTGGCAATGCAGCGAATTTCAATGTTTCCATGTGAAAAAATAAACTTATGTAACTTGACTCCACATTGTGAGATATTTCCCAGATTTCACATTTGATAAGAGTCCCGGTCTGAAGATGTACAGATTAATATTGAATCATAGTCATAGCGCCGCCTACTGGCAACAGGAAGTTATAGGACCTTTACTTTTACAAACTACTAGCATATTGACCAGACCCAGTTAAACTTTGGTCAGCTTATTTGTAAGACCTTGATGATGCTAAATAGTGAAGCTTTTAAGTTTTCATCAAACATTGTTGCCATGGCGACATATTATTCATTAGCCATGAAACAGGAATCTGTTTTTGAGGGGTTAGGGATGCTCGAAAACTCACGAAACTTGGCACATGCGTCAGAAGGGGTGAATTTTGTTGTCTGATATGGGTCTTGGGCTTAGGGTGTGGCAGGGGGGCTCAATAGTGCCCCCTAAAAATTTAAACCGAGGAGCCCTTGAGGTACATTTCACCTAGATGTACAAAATTTTGACTGTCACATATCAGCCCGTTCTCACTCCCAACTCGTCACATGCTGAAGCTTGGTCAGGACCCCATGGCATTACTTTTTAACACACTTGATACCCCTTTCGCGTGATTTTTTAACGGGCAGGGTAGTCCGATAGACTTCTGTTGAACTCCTACAACGTCTGAAATAGACCCTATGAGACTGATGACGTCTATATAAGGTGACAAATTTCAGCCTGGTCGCCAGAATAAAACGTTGGCATTGTAAGTTTCTCTTAAGCACAGATACGTTGAATATGTACATTTACCTGTAATACAGAGCATATTAACATTTCAACAGTACGTATCATATCGACATTTCTGAAGTAACGTGCTTCACAGGACATCTATATAAGCTGACTTTCTCATTAGGAGGTGGATGGCTTGTAATATTGTTGGCAAAAAGTTGGAAATCAGCACAGAGTCAGCGCAGAGCACGGCTCGAGACCACCTTAACGTTGTTATTTTATTTTTTATTTAAACCCAAACCATGATCTTTCCCTAACCCTAACCAAGTAGTTTTTGTGCCTAAACCTAACCAGACCTTAACCACGGCGTTGTCACACCATAAAATATAACTATTTTTGAACGTGGACTGCTGTGATACTGCGCATTGAAAAACGACGCTAAAGGGGTACCCAGAGGGTTAAAAAATGATGCCAAGGGGTTCTGACCAAGCTTCGGTATATGACGAGTTGGGAGTGAGAACATGTTGCACATATCGTAAAGAGTCATCACTGTCAGAGAATGTACTCTACGCAGCTCTGAGATGTGTAATATGCAGTATACAACATTTACCAGCAGGGCATAAACACATGACATAACGTTACCCGCTTCCAGTCAGTCAGGCATCCTGCTGACCTTTGGCCCTGATCTGTGATTGGCCGCAGGGCAGTGAGTGGATGTTTGGAAGTGTGACTATTTATATTTATTGCTCAACCATCATGAACCATCATCATGTCTCCTCACGGTGATATCACTGCATTTCTAGGGCCACATGGTCAGTGTGATGAGACACTGCCAAAGATTGTTTGTGTTTGAGAGGATGAATTACTCTCCACTGATTTAGCATCACTATGGACAGTTTAAAGAAAAGGATCAAAAGTGATGCTGTAAACTAGCTGGTGAACATAGTGGAGCATTTAGCAGCTAAAGAGCCAGATATTTCCCTCAGGAGTTGGTAGAGAGCAAAAACAGAGCTAAAAGAGAGTGAATATTGGACTTACATTCACCAGATGGACAGAAACACGACTCCACATGAATGATAATGTTGCTCCGTAACTGCTGGATGTTCAACATATCAACTTAAAAAGCTGATGATATGTCAGTGTTGTGTTCACTACTTGTTTCTGCTGAAAGCTGGTGAACAAAAACATCAGTTATTGTAAGTTTAAGTCAAACATTAACACAATTGATATGAATTATGTACCAAACTCAAAGACATACAACCCAGGAAGTTGAAAAACTAAGACAATAAAAGTAAATTCTTATTGTCTCCCCCCCAGAATCTGTAATATGGTTAATGTCAACAGTGGCAGAGTGACACCTCTTACCTGACTTCAATCTTTGCATGATGATACAGAAACCAGCAGCAGCCCAAACTGGGCAGGACTGGTAGTGGGAGGGGCTGGAGATGGAGATGGGGGGGGTGAGGGGGGGGGGTGATGTTGGCAGCACTGACCGTGCCAAATGTACACATGAGGGAAGTAATGTGATCTGAGTTGAATGACAGGACCTCTATTTTTTGGACAGAGGTTTGACAAGGCTATAAAAGAAGCCGACACTCTGGCTGCAGGCAGAACAGAGAGACAGAGAGACAGGGAGCATCTCAGGAGAAGACCAGTGGACTTAACTCTACCTCCAGTTACCTGCAGTGAGATTAAACTACATCCTATCAAAGAAGAAAAATGGTCCTGCACAGTGTTGAGGAACTGGTAAGATCTGCTGATGTGTGTGTTACTTTTAAATGATCGCAATTATGAGAAGGCCTCGGAGACGGAAAGAGTCCCAAAAATGAGCTGTAGGATTTCTGTGCTTGCAACTTTTTCAATGAGGGGATGGAGGGAAAATTAATTCATTTTCTCTCTCTGGTTTCAAACAATTTTCAATTTGTTTGCATAAGAAAATAAGAAAATAGCTTCTGGTTTTAACGTACTGCTGGAAACTGATGATGCTTTGAACATGTTGGGTGAAAGGATTCATTTCTTGGACAGATGTTTGATTTATTTTGCCTTCTGTCCCTTTTAAATGTAAAAGATGACTAGAAATATATTGTAGTGATGCATTTAATGAGAGATTGAAACAACCAAAGTGAAACTTTTACATGTGATGCCAGAACACCTGAGGAGAAAGATAAATAAAACTAGAAAACGCTCGATTAAAACAACTCAAAATAACCTCAATCATCTCTTAATCTATGTACACAACCTGAAATAAACTCTTTCATTTACCTCATTTTATGGCTCAATTAGCGCTCACTCTGCAAGCTTAAGGGAAAGGCTGCTTAATTACAACTTATGTTTAGGTAAAGGTAATTAAACATTAAGCAACACTGATCACTGCTAAGCATCAAATTGAATTGTTTTATCTGATAAAGTTTCTTATTTCTGCACATTTCAACTTCATATTTCTAATTTCTTACTGTGTTCTCCTCCCTGTGAGGATTAAAAGTAGGTTAGAATGATTAATAATGATCCAGTGATTACATGAGTGATTCATTAACTGGACATATAAACAGTCGTCCCTCCGGAGCTGAAGTGTGTGTGTTAATGTGTTGAAGCTGTGGTGTGTTAGCAGCATGACTTGGCTCTGCAGCCACTGAATGCTGAGAGCAGCTCCTGTGTTTTAACTCTCTGGATAAGACCAAACAAAAAGCTCTCCCGCTGAGCTTTGATGAAGACATCAAGTTAACAGGGAATCTGTTAACAGCTTCAGTCCTTTTCCTTTGCAAATGTTCTCATGGTCTCATATCATCTTTCACATGTACAGAACAAGTCTCAGGAAGCGGGAATAGTTTGTGTCATCTGTTGCCAGCAGCCTGATAGTGACATTGGTGATTTACAAACTGAGGCTCCTTCTTATGTTTCATTAACTTGGAGTCACTGTGGACAAAATGCAGAAAATATAAAAGCACCAACAACTGTGAAACAACTCCGCCAGTGATTCTGTCTTCAACATTAAAGTCATTAAACCTTCAACAAAATCCAACAACTGCACCAAACAGCTTCAAAAATCTTAAAGAATCGAAACTAATACATATAAAATATTAACTTTTCATACATTTTACTTTATTCTACCTCAAAATAATCAGATAATAAGTTATTACGTCTCATTTTGAGTCTAAAAAACACTACTGGAACTACCAAACAAATCATCTCACCTTATTTGAAGGTTTTTTTGTATTTAAATAAATGTGTAAGGCTAAATGTGAGTACTACTGTAGTATTCTAAACTTAGACTTAATGTTCACCTTTTTAAAGCTCAGGGCAGACATTTAGACGTATTTTCGTATGACCTTAAAGAGACACGTCACGTACAACATCTCCACCTCTTCTCTCCCTTCAGGTGACCGGTAAGAGGTCAGAGGGCAAAGAGGCGGCGGCCAACTTCCAAGACGGCGTGTACGAGACAGCTGTCCATCAAGAGAAGCAGGATGACCGCAGGTCCCACAAAGCGCTGGCGGAGGAGAACGACAGCGGCAGCGAACAGGAAGAAGTCAGCGTGGCTGCTCTCAATGTAAGAATCCACTGATAACAGCAACAAGAGCGCTACTGAAGTATCTGTTGTCACCAGGACAAGGAGAGGAAGTCATTGGGCTGTTATCCATGACTTTGCTCTGTATCAACACGTGTTGGCAGAGCTCAGGATGTACTTTGTTTTTATTTAATGACAAGCATTTGCCTGAAGATGATGGTAAAGCAAAGGCAAAGAGACAAATGAGACTGATACAGTAAATACTATTTAAATCCTGCATATGATCTCTAACTGGATTTGAATTTAGTCTCCTCTGAGCTTCACTTCAGCTCCATGCTGCCACCTGGAGGCATTCACATATATTTTCACACCAATTTCTAGTAAACCAGACTTATTCTTTCTTTCAGGAATCATTTTATTATCATTTTTAAAACAAATACACATGTCTTTTTCCATCTTTTTATGATTGTGTAAGGGTAACAAGTCAGTATAAATGCTACAAACCTCATTTGACAGATCAATAATCACTAAAACAATCTGAGGAGCCAACAAGGATCAAGTCCAGCTGTGATGTGTTTTGTGGATTTGTGTATGACGCTCTCATGATGGAGTAAAGTAGATAAAAAGAAGAGGTTGTGTTTCTTAACTTTGGTATTTTTTGTAGGCGACTAAAGGAAGGACAAGCTCCTACATTGAGATCATGTTTACAAGTTACACAATATCATTAATTCACACTGAAATATACTAATATGTACCTTTACTTTTTATATTTAAGCAAATATTTCGCTTTAATCAATGAATACTTTCATAAAGATGAAGATGAGAAGCTGCTTTTCGAATACGTTTCTTCATTTAGTTGTTGATGTTGTTTGTTGAAGTCCTGTGTCTCGTCTCTGCCCTGTCAGATGGATAAAAGCGGCAAACTGAAGCTGGAGACTGTGGACGACCTGTTCAACATCCTGCAGCTGAGGAAGAGGAGGAGGGAGAGGAAGACTCCCATCCGCAAGAAACGAGAGCCGGAGCCTGAGTTCGTGGTAGGATTATATTCTTCATTTCTTTTATATTTCTAAACATGTTCTTGTCTTGATGAGTTGATATTCAGCCTCGTTTGCTTGAAGGCAGCATCTAGTGGTTGTAAGAGGAAATGCAGCTTCAGAAACACTGATTTCATTGAACCTCTGTGTTCATACTGAAATACTCTGCAGTGACGCTCACATGTAGCCACCTTTGATGCAGGAAGTTGTAAAAGCCGCTGCTGCAGGGAACTGACCATATCATACATTTAAGAGCTAATGAGGAAAATACAGTCTTTTAAGATTTGTATTTGTTTTTAAACCTTATTTTAAGCTTCAGAGAAAGAAAGCTATAGATTATATGTAATTTTTTTTTTTGCATATATCTTCCAGCCAGAGATTGTGGATCAGAAGCTGTTCCTGACAGCAGCCATGGAGAACAAAATGGCTGTAGTGGAGAAGTACCTGAGTGACGGAGGAAACCCCAACGTAGCCGACCATGTGAGTGTCGCCTCTGTACAAACATCTCATTAAACACAAAGTATTACTAAATAATCTTTATGTTTGTTTGTCTTATCACTGTTTTGCTTTTAATTCATCGATTGTTTCAGTGAACAAACTGTTGAAATATTAAAAAGGAAACTTTTTAAATCCTATATCCAGTTCCAGAGAACAGCGCTGCACAAAGCCTCGTACAAAGGACACGTGGAGGTGATGAAGAAGCTGCTGGAGGCCGGAGCTGCCATTGAGAAAAAAGACAAGGTGAGAGGATTGAAAACTCCATACATTTTTTTGTTCCTTCTTTCTCCTCTCACTGTCTCTGTCATACATGCACATAGACACACACACATACAGCAGTCTAACAGTCGAGTCTGTGTTTCAGCTGGAGGCCACAGCGGTCCACTGGGCCTGCAGAGGAGGCAGCCTGCCGGCCCTGCAGCTCCTCCTCGACCAGGAAGCCAAGTTCACCTCCAGAGACAAGGTTTGTCCACACACTGAACTTGGAAATTGGGTTTCCTACAGGTCACCTCTGCTGCATAGAGTTCTTATTCTCTCAGGTGCATCTAAAAGCCAGTACAGTATGTGTTTGTTACTTTAGCACCATCTGGTGGTTGTATTAAAAACAACACCAGTGCAGGAATATATTTTCACAAAGTGTGCACAAAAATAAAGATTGAGCCTTTAATGTTTTAGTGGCATTTTCAGTATTTTTCCTGCATAAATCAAGAAATCCTCTCTCCGTGTTTGTTTTCTCCAGTTGCGCAGCACTCCTCTCCATGTAGCTGTGAGGACAGGACACTATGAGTGTGCTGAGCATCTCATTCACTGCGGAGCAGACGTCAACGCCAAAGACAGAGTAAGGACTCAGACAGACCGAAGATCCAGACATCTGCAGCTAGTCTTCTTACAGCTACATTAAATCTCCTGCAGCAGGACACAAAGCTAATTCAATCACTGCAGGGGTGCTTGTCTGTGGCTTACAGCAGCTAAATGTGCTGCTACAGACTTGTATTTATATTCAATTACAAAAGTCCAAACTAAATATGCAACATGTCACACTCTGACACACAACAACTTATTAGAAATGAGTGTTTTTATCATTGGGATTGTAAAATGATTCCTAATGAGCTTTACATATGCTGAATGTCTGTTTTCCTCCCTGAGTGTAGGACGGAGACACGCCCATGCATGATGCTGTGAGAATAAACAGATTCAAGATGATCAAGCTGCTGATGATGCACGGAGCCAGTCTCAAAACCAAGAACTGTGTAAGTACAGAGTATCACCTCACAATATACAGTACATGACTCCTCAGAGCCTCCATACTGTTATCAATACACAAAATCTATGTCAATGATCACAAGTCAGATTTTTACACACAAAACAAATTGCAACCTTTGAAATTATGATGCATTTATTCCCTGAATGTCTTCTTATTGTGTTTTTCTGAACCACTTATTTTCTCAAAACATGTAAAAAAAATATTTATTTAAAGTATTTTCTAAAATTAAGATCCTTTATTATAATTTTAGTGTAGTGACACACCTTATACTTTCTTGCTTCAAGATGCAGTTGAACTGAAAACAGATGGAAATACTCTTTCTGCACTGACTGGTTTTTTTACATTTGTGTTGAGAAAATAAATTTTCAGGACCCATTTATTGATCTTGTGTGTTTGTTTCTTTTTGTGCAGGATGGAAAAACTCCGATGGAAACGTTGTATTCATGGCAGAACGGAGCCAAGAGCCTCCTGTGCAACTTCAGCGAGTAGAAACCAGTAGAATCATGAGTTTCAGCCACAGAATGTACTGGATTATCAGGGAAAAAATGTTGTAGAAAAAGGGAAAAAAACTTGTATTTTTCTAGTCCTGTCTGGTTTGTCGGGCGGGACTGTCCATGGCATTTCCATACTGAGGAAGCACACTAGTCTTTTGTTTTGAAAATCTCTGTTTTTTCAGGGAGGCTTTGCTGAGTGTTCACGCTCTCTTTCAGAGAACGCCCTGCATCACATTCAAACTGTCTCACGTGTTGACTGACAGATATTCAGCCGGAGTGTTTGGGTGTGTTGGAGAGCATTAGTCGCTAACATCCAGCCCCTCTTTCTGGTTCAGGGATTTGAACCTGTAGGTTATTGGCAGGGTTACATTTTCTCAGATGTTAATTACACATATGTTGTATCTAGTGTAACGTCACATGGGAGAAGAACCTTCCGGGAAAAAAAACAGCAGGGATGTGAGCTTTTGATCAAAAATGTGAAATCTAATCAGGATGTTGTTAATAATGTGATTATTAGCACTGGTAGATTCATTGATCGCCAAATATTGCTGGACAATGTCTCGGCTGACAACATGAGGATGTTTTCTTTTTCTCTTTCTTAATATTTATTTGAAGCTGAGTTGAAGTCAGCGATGCATTGAGAAGATGATTTATTTATTGATGAATGATGAGTGTAAGCGATCGCTTTTGATTTATGTCAATACAATATACTTAATAACTGAGTTACTGGTTGTCTAGAGTTATACTGTAGTTGGTTTCAGGATTTTTATGGTCTGACTTTAACCAATTATATAAACTTGGAATTTACTGATTTTTATTTACTGACATCATGGAAACAAATGGGATACTGCTTGAGGTTTTCCAGATTTTCATCATCTGGTTGACACTTTTCTCTCAGTCCCATTGGATCAACAATCAGTGGATCCATTCCAGAGTAAAACTGAAGTGAATCGTTTGTATCAAATTACTGCGGCTCTGTGTGAGAGTGTTTTGTTGAACTTAAACATTCAGAGAAGTTGAACCAAGTTCTTTGGTCTTATGCTTTTTAAGTTTGAGAGACGAGACAGGACAAAGTAAGTTTTTGGATCAGGTCGAGAAGAATCTCTCCACTTACACTTTTAACACTTTACACTTTTTAAATAAGAGCAAATACGTAGATTGTAAAATAGACAACAGTATTACATTTTATTTCCTGCAAGGACATGTGTTTATATTGCATAATAACAGATCTGGCTCCACAATATTCTGCAGGTCTTATCTGCAACAAAATTTCAAATTAAAAGTACAATTTATCATTTTGAAAATTAGTTTCAGGATTATTTTAATGTTTTTTTCTGCTGCCAAATACTCTGTGAATCTAATTTTCAATGTCTGCAAGTTTAATCTTTAGACTAAGTTTGTCTTTTTCCCATTTTCATCTACTGGAGTTCAGCTTGAACATCTGGGGTCTAAATAACTTATCCAACGTATCACATCTGTGATACAAACAGAGCTTCAACTGGCCCCACAGAGGAGATATTCTGGGGATAGTGTGAGAGGGATGGAGCTGAAACTGTTGGTTCAGAGGATGTTTGACAAGTGTTGATGTTGATACAACAGATCTTGATATATGAATGGTTATCGGATTCCTTTTTTATTATTAAAGATGTATGTAAATCTTGCCTTGTATTTATGGATTGATTGAATAAAACAGATTTTGAATTTAAGCTGTTTTTTTTTTATTGTTGACAGAGCTTCACTTCCTCACTGAGTGCATCAAGTATTCTGAAATAAGAGATTCAAAATCCCGCTGACATTTCTAGTGATGTAAAAAGAAAAAACAATGTTTCATAATCAATGAAAAACATGCCTTAAAGTGACAGGAGCTAAAACGGCCTGTTTCAGACAGAGGCTGAACTGAGGGGATGCATAAAGGACCAGTAGAAGATAAATAAGGAGTTTTTAACTGTAAATCATGCAAAGATATTCCAGTCGAGCCCCAGAATAGAAATGTAGAGCTGGAAATGTGCAGAACTTCTTCAACTGTCTGCAGTTTTAGTTGATGGATTGTGCTGAAGGAAGTTGTACAAACAGACAGTTCTTGGTAACTTCGGACAGCTAAGCTAGCTGGTTTATTGGACAATGATTAGCTAATGCTAATGCAATGCTATACTCCTGGATTTTAATGTGACATGGAAAATTCATGTCACAATGAAAAACAATTTTCTCTGTTATTAAAGACAAAAAAAATGAATAAATGTCATGTTTTTCATGTAATTACGCTACTGTAAATGTAAATAACAGTGTGTATTGTATTTCATTTTATTTATATCTGTATTTGATTTGTTTTCATTGTGGTATTTAAAACCTTTCATTGAATGCCGTTGCCGTGGCGACGAAGCAAATTTCGATGTTTCGCCATGAAACAGTGCATCGTCCAATCTGCCCGAAATTTCTCAGGCTTGATAAGAATTCTGGCCTGAACACATCTACATGTTACTATTGAGTCATAGTCATAGCGCCGCCTACTGGCAACAGGAAGTTACAGGTGCTGTACTTTTACGATCTCTGCCTAGCAGGTTAACCACCTCAAATTTGGTCAGAAAAGCCTTAAGACCTCGATGATGCTACAATGTGAAGCTTGTGAGATTTCATTGAACACTGTTGCCGTGGCAATGCAGCGAATTTCAATGTTTCCATGTGAAAAAATAAACTTATGTAACTTGACTCCACATTGTGAGATATTTCCCAGATTTCACATTTGATAAGAGTCCCGGTCTGAAGATGTACAGATTAATATTGAATCATAGTCATAGCGCCGCCTACTGGCAACAGGAAGTTATAGGACCTTTACTTTTACAAACTACTAGCATGTTAACCAGATCCAGCTAAACTTTGGTCAGCTTATTTGTAAGACCTTGATGATGCTAAATAGTGAAGCTTTTAAGTTTTCATCAAATATTGTTGCCATGACGACATATTATTCATTTGCCATGAAACAGGAATCTGTTTTTGAGGGGTTAGGGATGCTCAAAAACTCAAGAAATTTGGCACATGCGTCAGAAGGGGTGAATTTTGTTGTCTGATATGGGTCTTGGGCTTAGGGTGTGGCAGGGGGGCTCAATAGTGCCCCCTAAAAATTTCAACCGAGGAGCCCTTGAGGTACATTTCACCTAGATGTACAAAATTTTGACTGTCACATATCAGCCCGTTCTCACTCCCAACTCGTCACTTGCTGAAGCTTGGTCAGGACCCCATGGCATTACTTTTTAACACACTTGATACCCCTTTCGCGTGATTTTTTAATGGGCAGGGTAGTCCGATAGACTTCTGTTGAACTCCCACAACATCTGAAATAGACCCTATGAGACTGATGACGTCTATATAAGGTGACAAATTTCAGCCTGGTCGCCAGAATAAAACGTTGGCATTGTATGTTTCTCTAAACCACAGATACGTTGAATATGTACATTTACCTGTAATACAGAGCTTATTAACATTTCAACAGTACGTATCATATCGACATTTCTGAAGTAACGTACTTCACATGACATCTATATAAGCTGACTTTCTCATTAGGAGGTAGATGGCTTGTAATATTGTTGGCAAAAAGTTGGAAATCAGCACAGAGCAAAGAGCATGGTTCGAGGCCACCTTAATGTTGTTATTTTATTTTTTATTTAAACCCAAACCATGATCTTTCCCTAACCCTAAACAAGTGGTTTTTATGCCTAAACCTAACCAGACCTTAACTACGGCGTTGTCACACCATAAAATATAACTATTTTTGAACGGTGACTGCTGTGATACTGCGCATTGAAAAACGACGCTAAAGGGGTACCCAGTGGGTTAAAAAGTGACGCCAGGGGGTCCTGACCAAGCTTCGGTATATGATGAGTTGGGAGTGAGAACATGTTGCACATATCGTAAAGTGTCATCACTGTCAGAGAATGTACTCTACGCAGCTGTGAGATGTGTAATATGCAGTATACAACATTTACCAGCAGGGCATAAACACATGACATAACGTTACCCGCTTCCAGTCAGTCAGGCATCCTGCTGACCTTTGGCCCTGATCTGTGATTGGCCGCAGGGCAGTGAGTGGATGTTTGGAAGTGTGATATTTATATTTATTGCTCAACCATCATGAACCATCATCATGTCTCCTCACGGTGATATCACTGCATTTCTGGGGCCACATGGTCAGTGTGATGAGACACTGCCAAAGATTGTTTGTGTTTGAGAGGATGAATTACTCTCCACTGATTTAGCATCACTATGGACAGTTTAAAGAAAAGGATCAAAAGTGATGCTGTAGACTAGCTGGTGAACATAGTGGAGCATTTAGCAGCTAAAGAGCCAGATATTTCCCTCAGGAGTTGGTAGAGAGCAAAAACAGAGCTAAAAGAGAGTGAATATTGGACTTACATTCACCAGGTGGACAGAAACATGACTCCACATGAATGATAATGTTGCTCCGTAACTGCTGGATGTTCAACATATCAACTTTAAAAGCTGATGATATGTCAGTGTTGTGTTCACTACTTGTTTCTGCTGAAAGCTGGTGGACAAAAACATCAGTGATTGTAAGTTTAAGTCAAACATTAACACAATTGATATGAATTATGTACCAAACTCAAAGACATACAACCCAGGAAGTTGAAAAACTAAGAGAATAAAACTAAATTCTTATTGTCTCCCCCCCAGAATCTGTAATACGGTATACGGTTAATGTCAACAGTGGCAGAGTGACACCTCTTACCTGACTTCAATCTTTGCATGATGATACAGAAACCAGCAGCAGCCCAAACTGGGCAGGACTGGTAGTGGGAGGGGCTGGAGATGGAGATGGGGGGGGTGAGGGGGTGGGGTGATGTTGGCAGCACTGACCGTGCCAAATGTACACATGAGGGAAGTAATGTGATCTGAGTTGAATGACAGGACCTCTATTTTTTGGACAGAGGTTTGACAAGGCTATAAAAGAAGCCGACACTCTGGCTGCAGGCAGAACAGAGAGACAGAGAGACAGGGAGCATCTCAGGAGAAGACCAGTGGACTTAACTCTACCTCCAGTTACCTGCAGTGAGATTAAACTACATCCTATCAAAGAAGAAAAATGGTCCTGCACAGTGTTGAGGAACTGGTAAGATCTGCTGATGTGTGTGTTACTTTTAAATAGTCCCAAAAATGAGCTGTAGGATTTCTGTGCTTGCAACTTTTTCAATGAGGGGATGGAGGGAAAATTAATTCATTTTCTCTCTCTGGTTTCAAACTATTCTCAATTTGTTTGCATAAGAAAATAAGAAAATAGCTTCTGGTTTTAACGTACTGCTGGAAACTGATGATGCTTTGAACATGTTGGGTGAAAGGATTCATTTCTTGGACAGATGTTTGATTTATTTTGCCTTCTGTCCCTTTTAAATGTAAAAGATGACTAGAAATATATTGTAGTGATGCATTTAATGAGAGATTGAAACAACCAAAGTGAAACTTTTACATGTGATGCCAGAACACCTGAGGAGAAAGATAAATAAAACTAGAAAACGCTCGATTAAAACAACTCAAAATAACCTCAATCATCTCTTAATCTATGTACACAACCTGAAATAAACTCTTTCATTTACCTCATTTTATGGCTCAATTAGCGCTCACTCTGCAAGCTTAAGGGAAAGGCTGCTTAATTACAACTTATGTTTAGGTAAAGGTAATTAAACATTAAGCAACACTGATCACTGCTAAGCATCAAATTGAATTGTTTTATCTGATAAAGTTACTTATTTCTGCACATTTCAACTTCATATTTCTAATTTCTTGCTGTGTTCTCCTCCCTGTGAGGATTAAAAGTCGGTTAGAATGATTAATAATGATCCAGTGATTACATGAGCGATTCATTAACTGGACATATAAACAGTCGTCCCTCCGGAGCTGAAGTGTGTGTGTTAATGTGTTGAAGCTGTGGTGTGTTAGCAGCATGACTTGGCTCTGCAGCCACTGAATGCTGAGAGCAGCTCCTGTGTTTTAACTCTCTGGATAAGACCAAACAAAAAGCTCTCCCGCTGAGCTTTGATGAAGACATCAAGTTAACAGGGAATCTGTTAACAGCTTCAGTCCTTTTCCTTTGCAAATGTTCTCATGGTCTCATATCATCTTTCACATGTACAGAACAAGTCTCAGGAAGCGGGAATAGTTTGTGTCATCTGTCGCCAGCAGCCTGATAGTGACATTGGTGATTTACAAACTGAGGCTCCTTCTTATGTTTCATTAACTTGGAGTCACTGTGGACAAAATGCAGAAAATATAAAAGCACCAACAACCGTGAAACAAGTCCGCCAGTGATTCTGTCTTCAACATTAAAGTCATTAAACCTTCAACAAAATCCAACAACTGCACCAAACAACTTCAAAAATCTTAAAGAATCGAAACTAATACATATAAAATATTAAATTTTTCATACATTTTACTTTATTCTACCTCAAAATAATCAGATAATAAGTTATTACGTCTCATTTTGAGTCTAAAAAACACTACTGGAACTACCAAACAAATCATCTCACCTTATTTCAAGGTTTTTTTGTATTTAAATAAATGTGTAAGGCTAAATGTGAGTACTACTGTAGTATTCTAAACTTAGACTTAATGTTCACCTTTTTAAAGCTCAGGGCAGATATTTAGACATTCGTATGACCTTAAAGAGACACGTCACGTACAACATCTCCACCTCTTCTCTCCCTTCAGGTGACCGGTAAGAGGTCAGAGGGCAAAGAGGCGGCGGCCAACTTCCAAGACGGCGTGTACGAGACAGCTGTCCATCAAGAGAAGCAGGATGACCGCAGGTCCCACAAAGCGCTGGCGGAGGAGAACGACAGCGGCAGCGAACAGGAAGAAGTCAGGGTGGCTGCTCTCAATGTAAGAATCCACTGATAACAGCAACAAGAGCGCTACTGAAGTATCTGTTGTCACCAGGACAAGGAGAGGAAGTCATTGGGCTGTTATCCATGACTTTGCTCTGTATCAACACGTGTTGGCAGAGCTCAGGATGTACTTTGTTTTTATTTAATGACAAGCATTCGCCTGAAGATGATGGTAAAGCAAAGGCAAAGAGACAAATGAGACTGATACAGTAAATACTATTTAAATCCTGCATATGATCTCTAACTGGGTTTGAATTTAGTCTCCTCTGAGCTTCATTTCAGCTCCATGCTGCCACCTGGAGGCATTCACATATATTTTCATACCAATTTCTAGTAAACTAGACTTATTCTTTCTTTCAGGAATCATTTTATTATCATTTTTAAAACAAATACACATGTCTTTTTCCATCTTTTTATGATTGTGTAAGGGTGAGAAGTCAGTATAAATGCTACAAACCTCATTTGACAGATCAATAATCACTAAAACAATCTGAGGAGCCAACAAGGATCAAGTCCAGCTGTGATGTGTTTTGTGGATTTGTGTATGACGCCCTCATGATGGAGTAAAGTAGATAAAAAGAAGAGGTTGTGTTTCTTAACTTTGGTATTTTTTGTAGGCGACTAAAGGAAGGACAAGCTCCTACATTGAGATCATGTTTACAAGTTACACAATATCATTAATTCACACTGAAATATACTAATATGTACCTTTACTTTTTATATTTAAGCAAATATTTCGCTTTAATCAATGAATACTTTCATAAAGATGAAGATGAGAAGCTGCTTTTCAAATATGTTTCTTCATTTAGTTGTTGATGTTGTTTGTTGAAGTCCTGTGTCTCGTCTCTGCCCTGTCAGACGGATAAAAGCGGCAAACTGAAGCTGGAGACTGTGGACGACTTGTTCAACATCCTGCAGCTGAGGAAGAGGAGGAGGGAGAGGAAGACTCCCATCCGCAAGAAACGAGAGCCGGAGCCTGAGTTCGTGGTAGGATTATATTCTTCATTTCTTTTATATTTCTAAACATGTTCTTGTTTTGATAAGTTGATATTCAGCCTCGTTTGCTTGAAGGCAGCATCTAGTGGCTGTAAGAGGAAATGCAGCTTCAGAAACACTGATTTCATTGAACCTCTGTGTTCATACTGAAATACTCTGCAGTGACGCTCACATGTAGCCACCTTTGATGCAGGAAGTTGTAAAAGCTGCTGCTGCAGGGAACTGACCATATCATACATTTAAGAGCTAATGAGGAAAATACAGTCTTTTAAGATTTGTATTTGTTTTTAAACCTTATTTTAAGCTTCAGAGAAAGAAAACTATAGATTATATGTAATTTTTTTTTTGCATATATCTTCCAGCCAGAGATTGTGGATCAGAAGCTGTTCCTGACAGCAGCCATGGAGAACAAAATGGCTGTAGTGGAGAAGTACCTGAGTGACGGAGGAAACCCCAACGTAGCCGACCATGTGAGTGTCGCCTCTGTACAAACATCTCATTAAACACAAAGTATTACTAAATAATCTTTATGTTTGTTTGTCTTATCACTGTTTTGCTTTTAATTCATTGATTGTTTCAGTGAACAAACTGTTGAAATATTAAAAAGGAAACTTTTTAAATCCTATATCCAGTTCCAGAGAACAGCGCTGCACAAAGCCTCGTACAAAGGACACGTGGAGGTGATGAAGAAGCTGCTGGAGGCCGGAGCTGCCATCGAGAAAAAAGACAAGGTGAGAGGATTGAAAACTCCATACATTTTTTTGTTCCGTCTTTCTCCTTTCACCGTCTCTGTCATACATGCACATAGACACACACACATACAGCAGTCTAACAGTCGAGTGTGTGTTTCAGCTGGAGGCCACAGCGGTCCACTGGGCCTGCAGAGGAGGCAGCCTGCCGGCCCTGCAGCTCCTCCTCGACCAGGAAGCCAAGTTCACCTCCAGAGACAAGGTTTGTCCACACACTGAACTTGGAAATTGGGTTTCCTACAGGTCACCTCTGCTGCATAGAGTTCTTATTCTCTCAGGTGCATCTAAAAGCCAGTACAGTATGTGTTTGTTACTTTATCACCATCTGGTGGTCATATTAAAAACAACACCAGTGCAGGAATATATTTTCACAAAGTGTGCACAAAAATAAAGATTGAGCCTTTAATGTTTTAGTGGCATTTTCAGTATTTTTCCTGCATAAATCAAGAAATCCTCTCTCCGTGTTTGTTTTCTCCAGTTGCGCAGCACTCCTCTCCATGTAGCTGTGAGGACAGGACACTATGAGTGTGCTGAGCATCTCATTCACTGCGGAGCAGACGTCAACGCCAAAGACAGAGTAAGGACTCAGACAGACCGAAGATCCAGACATCTGCAGCTAGTCTTCTTACAGCTACATTAAATCTCCTGCAGCAGGACACAAAGCTAATTCAATCACTGCAGGGGTGCTTGTCTGTGGCTTACAGCAGCTAAATGTGCTGCTACAGACTTGTATTTATATTCAATTACAAAAGTCCAAACTAAATATGCAACATGTCACACTCTGACACACAACAGCTTATTAGAAATGAGTGTTTTTATCATTGGGATTGTAAAATGATTCCTAATGAGCTTTACATATGCTGAATGTCTGTTTTCCTCCCTGAGTTTAGGACGGAGACACGCCCATGCATGATGCTGTGAGAATAAACAGATTCAAGATGATCAAGCTGCTGATGATGCACGGAGCCAGTCTCAAAACCAAGAACTGTGTAAGTACAGAGTATCACCTCACAATATACAGTACATGACTCCTCAGAGCCTCCATACTGTTATCAATACACAAAGTCTATGTCAATGATCACAAGTCAGATTTTTACACACAAAACAAATTGCAACCTTTGAAATTATGATGCATTTATTCCCTGAATGTCTTCTTATTGTGTTTTTCTGAACCACTTATTTTCTCAAAACATGTAAAAAAAATATTTATTTAAAGTATTTTCTAAAATTAAGATCCTTTATTATAATTTTAGTGTAGCGACACATCTTATACTTTCTTGCTTCAAGATGCAGTTGAACTGAAAACAGATGGAAATACTCTTTCTGCACTGACTGGTTTTTTTACATTTGTGTTGAGAAAATAAATTTTCAGGACCCATTTATTGATCTTGTGTGTTTGTTTCTTTTTGTGCAGGATGGAAAAACTCCGATGGAAACGTTGTATTCATGGCAGAACGGAGCCAAGAGCCTCCTGTGCAACTTCAGCGAGTAGAAACCAGTAGAATCATGAGTTTCAGCCACAGAATGTGCTGGATTATCAGGGAAAAAATGTTGTAGAAAAAGGGAAAAAAACTTGTATTTTTCTAGTCCTGTCTGGTTTGTCGGGCGGGACTGTCCATGGCATTTCCATACTGAGGAAGCACACTAGTCTTTTGTTTTGAAAATCTCTGTTTTTTCAGGGAGGCTTTGCTGAGTGTTCACGCTCTCTTTCAGAGAACGCCCTGCATCACATTCAAACTGTCTCACGTGTTGACTGACAGATATTCAGCCGGAGTGTTTGGGTGTGTTGGAGAGCATTAGTCGCTAACATCCAGCCCCTCTTTCTGGTTCAGGGATTTGAACCTGTAGGTTATTGGCAGGGTTACATTTTCTCAGATGTTAATTACACATATATTGTATCTAGTGTAACGTCACATGGGAGAAGAACCTTCTGAAAAAAAAACAGCAGGGATGTGAGCTTTTGATCAAAAATGTGAAATCTAATCAGGATGTTGTTAATAATGTGATTATTAGCACTGGTAGATTCATTGATCGCCAAATATTGCTGGACAATGTCTCGGCTGACAACATGAGGATGTTTTCTTTTTCTCTTTCTTAATATTTATTTGAAGCTGAGTTGAAGTCAGCGATGCATTGAGAAGATGATTTATTTATTGATGAATGATGAGTGTAAGCGATCGCTTTTGATTTATGTCAATACAATATACTTAATAACTGAGTTACTGGTTGTCTAGAGTTATACTGTAGTTGGTTTCAGGATTTTTATGGTCTGACTTTAACCAATTATATAAACTTGGAATTTACTGATTTTTATTTACTGACATCATGGAAACAAATGGGATACTGCTTGAGGTTTTCCAGATTTTCATCATCTGGTTGACACTTTTCTCTCAGTCCCATTGGATCAACAATCAGTGGATCCATTCCAGAGTAAAACTGAAGTGAATCGTTTGTATCAAATTACTGCGGCTCTGTGTGAGAGTGTTTTGTTGAACTTAAACATTCAGAGAAGTTGAACCAAGTTCTTTGGTCTTATGCTTTTTAAGTTTGAGAGACGAGACAGGACAAAGTAAGTTTTTGGATCAGGTCGAGAAGAATCTCTCCACTTACACTTTTAACACTTTACACTTTTTAAATAAGAGCAAATACGTAGATTGTAAAATAGACAACAGTATTACATTTTATTCCCTGCAAGGACATGTGTTTATATTGCATAATAACAGATCTGGCTCCACAATATTCTGCAGGTCTTATCTGCAACAAAATTTCAAATTAAAAGTACAATTTATCATTTTGAAAATTAGTTTCAGGATTATTTTAATGTTTTTTTCTGCTGCCAAATACTCTGTGAATCTAATTTTCAATGTCTGCAAGTTTAATCTTTAGACTAAGTTTGTCTTTTTCCCATTTTCATCTACTGGAGTTCAGTTTGAACATCTGGGGTCTAAATAACTTATCCAACGTATCACATCTGTGATACAAACAGAGCTTCAACTGGCCCCACAGAGGAGATATTCTGGGGATAGTGTGAGAGGGATGGAGCTGAAACTGTTGGTTCAGAGGATGTTTGACAAGTGTTGATGTTGATACAACAGATCTTGATATATGAATGGTTATCGGATTCCTTTTTTATTATTAAAGATGTATGTAAATCTTGCCTTGTATTTATGGATTGATTGAATAAAACAGATTTTGAATTTAAGCTGTTTTTTTTTTATTGTTGACAGAGCTTCACTTCCTCACTGAGTGCATCAAGTATTCTGAAATAAGAGATTCAAAATCCCGCTGACATTTCTAGTGATGTAAAAAGAAAAAACAATGTTTCATAATCAATGAAAAACATGCCTTAGAGTGACAGGAGCTAAAACGGCCTGTTTCAGACAGATTCTGAACTGAGGGGCTGCATAAAGGACCAGTAGAAGATAAATAAGGAGTTTTTAACTGTAAATCATGCAAAGATATTCCAGTCGAGCCCCAGAATAGAAATGTAGAGCTGGAAATGTGCAGAACTTCTTCAACTGTCTGCAGTTTTAGTTGATGGATTGTGCTGAAGGAAGTTGTACAAACAGACAGTTCTTGGTAACTTCGGACAGCTAAGCTAGCTGGTTTATTGGACAATGATTAACTAATGCTGATGCAATGCAATACTCCTGGATTTTAATGTGACATGGAAAATTCATGTCACAATGAAAAACAATTTTCTCTGTTATTAAAGACAAAAAAATGAATAATTGTCATTTAACATGTTTTTGTAATGTAATTACGCTACTGTAAATGTAAATAACAGTGTGTATTGTATTTCACTTTATTTATATCTGTATTTGATTTGTTTTCATTGTGGTATTTAAAACCTGTCATTGAATGCCGTTGCCGTGGCGACGTAGCAAATTTCCATGTTTCACCATGAAACAGGAAGTTTTTCTAATTCAAATATACATCGTCCAATCTGCCCGAAATTTCTCAGGCTTGATAAGAATTCTGGCCTGAACACATCTACATGTCACTATTGAGTCATAGTCATAGCGCCGCCTACTGGCAACAGGAAGTTACAGGTGCTGTACTTTTACGATCTCTGCCTAGCAGGTTAACCACCTCAAATTTGGTCAGAAAAGCCTTAAGACCTCGATGATGCTACATTGTGAAGCTTGTGAGATTTTATTGAACACTGTTGCCGTGGCAATGCAGCGAATTTCAATGTTTCCATGTGAAAAAATAAACTTATGTAACTTGACTCCACATTGTGAGATATTTCCCAGATTTCACATTTGATAAGAGTCCCGGTCTGAAGATGTACAGATTAATATTGAATCATAGTCATAGCGCCGCCTACTGGCAACAGGAAGTTATAGGACCTTTACTTTTACAAACTACTAGCATATTGACCAGACCCAGTTAAACTTTGGTCAGCTTATTTGTAAGACCTTGATGATGCTAAATAGTGAAGCTTTTAAGTTTTCATCAAACATTGTTGCCATGGCGACATATTATTCATTAGCCATGAAACAGGAATCTGTTTTTGAGGGGTTAGGGATGCTCGAAAACTCACGAAACTTGGCACATGCGTCAGAAGGGGTGAATTTTGTTGTCTGATATGGGTCTTGGGCTTAGGGTGTGGCAGGGGGGCTCAATAGTGCCCCCTAAAAATTTAAACCGAGGAGCCCTTGAGGTACATTTCACCTAGATGTACAAAATTTTGACTGTCACATATCAGCCCGTTCTCACTCCCAACTCGTCACATGCTGAAGCTTGGTCAGGACCCCATGGCATTACTTTTTAACACACTTGATACCCCTTTCGCGTGATTTTTTAACGGGCAGGGTAGTCCGATAGACTTCTGTTGAACTCCTACAACGTCTGAAATAGACCCTATGAGACTGATGACGTCTATATAAGGTGACAAATTTCAGCCTGGTCGCCAGAATAAAACGTTGGCATTGTAAGTTTCTCTTAAGCACAGATACGTTGAATATGTACATTTACCTGTAATACAGAGCATATTAACATTTCAACAGTACGTATCATATCGACATTTCTGAAGTAACGTGCTTCACAGGACATCTATATAAGCTGACTTTCTCATTAGGAGGTGGATGGCTTGTAATATTGTTGGCAAAAAGTTGGAAATCAGCACAGAGTCAGCGCAGAGCACGGCTCGAGACCACCTTAACGTTGTTATTTTATTTTTTATTTAAACCCAAACCATGATCTTTCCCTAACCCTAACCAAGTAGTTTTTGTGCCTAAACCTAACCAGACCTTAACCACGGCGTTGTCACACCATAAAATATAACTATTTTTGAACGTGGACTGCTGTGATACTGCGCATTGAAAAACGACGCTAAAGGGGTACCCAGAGGGTTAAAAAATGATGCCAAGGGGTTCTGACCAAGCTTCGGTATATGACGAGTTGGGAGTGAGAACATGTTGCACATATCGTAAAGAGTCATCACTGTCAGAGAATGTACTCTACGCAGCTGTGAGATGTGTAATATGCAGTATACAACATTTACCAGCAGGGCATAAACACATGACATAACGTTACCCGCTTCCAGTCAGTCAGGCATCCTGCTGACCTTTGGCCCTGATCTGTGATTGGCCGCAGGGCAGTGAGTGGATGTTTGGAAGTGTGACTATTTATATTTATTGCTCAACCATCATGAACCATCATCATGTCTCCTCACGGTGATATCACTGCATTTCTGGGGCCACATGGTCAGTGTGATGAGACACTGCCAAAGATTGTTTGTGTTTGAGAGGATGAATTACTCTCCACTGATTTAGCATCACTATGGACAGTTTAAAGAAAAGGATCAAAAGTGATGCTGTAAACTAGCTGGTGAACATAGTGGAGCATTTAGCAGCTAAAGAGCCAGATATTTCCCTCAGGAGTTGGTAGAGAGTAAAAACAGAGCTAAAAGAGAGT
Organism: Thunnus thynnus; assembly: GCF_963924715.1. NCBI lineage: Eukaryota > Metazoa > Chordata > Actinopteri > Scombriformes > Scombridae > Thunnus > Thunnus thynnus. The sequence continues at coordinate 29,073,197 of NC_089530.1, forward strand.
GAATATTGGACTTACATTCATCGGGTGGACAGAAACACGACTCCACATGAATGATAATGTTGCTCCGTAACTGCTGGATGTTCAACATATCAACTTAAAAAGCTGATGATATGTCAGTGTTGTGTTCACTACTTGTTTCTGCTGAAAGCTGGTGAACAAAAACATCAGTTATTGTAAGTTTAAGTCAAACATTAACACAATTGATATGAATTATGTACCAAACTCAAAGACATACAACCCAGGAAGTTGAAAAACTAAGAGAATAAAACTAAATTCTTATTGTCTCCCCCCCAGAATCTGTAATATGGTATACGGTTAATGTCAACAGTGGCAGAGTGACACCTCTTACCTGACTTCAATCTTTGCATGATGATACAGAAACCAGCAGCAGCCCAAACTGGGCAGGACTGGTAGTGGGAGGGGCTGGAGATGGAGATGGGGGGGGTGAGGGGGAGGGGTGATGTTGGCAGCACTGACCGTGCCAAATGTACACATGAGGGAAGTAATGTGATCTGAGTTGAATGACAGGACCTCTATTTTTTGGACAGAGGTTTGACAAGGCTATAAAAGAAGCCGACACTCTGGCTGCAGGCAGAACAGAGAGACAGAGAGACAGGGAGCATCTCAGGAGAAGACCAGTGGACTTAACTCTACCTCCAGTTACCTGCAGTGAGATTAAACTACATCCTATCAAAGAAGAAAAATGGTCCTGCACAGTGTTGAGGAACTGGTAAGATCTGCTGATGTGTGTGTTACTTTTAAATGATCGCAATTATGAGAAGGCCTAGGAGGCGGAAAGAGTCCCAAAAATGAGCTGTAGGATTTCTGTGCTTGCAACTTTTTCAATGAGGGGATGGAGGGAAAATTAATTCATTTTCTCTCTCTGGTTTCAAACAATTTTCAATTTGTTTGCATAAGAAAATAAGAAAATAGCTTCTGGTTTTAACGTACTGCTGGAAACTGATGATGCTTTGAACATGTTGGGTGAAAGGATTCATTTCTTGGACAGATGTTTGATTTATTTTGCCTTCTGTCCCTTTTAAATGTAAAAGATGACTAGAAATATATTGTAGTGATGCATTTAATGAGAGATTGAAACAACCAAAGTAAAAGTTTTACATGTGATGCCAGAACACCTGAGGAGAAAGAGAAATAAAACTAGAAAACGCTCGATTAAAACAACTCAAAATAACCTCAATCATCTCTTAATCTATGTACACAACCTGAAATAAACTCTTTCATTTACCTCATTTTATGGCTCAATTAGCGCTCACTCTGCAAGCTTAAGGGAAAGGCTGCTTAATTACAACTTATGTTTAGGTAAAGGTAATTAAACATTAAGCAACACTGATCACTGCTAAGCATCAAATTGAATCGTTTTATCTGATAAAGTTACTTATTTCTGCACATTTCAACTTCATATTTCTAATTTCTTACTGTGTTCTCCTCCCTGTGAGGATTAAAAGTCGGTTAGAATGATTAATAATGATCCAGTGATTACATGAGTGATTCATTAACTGGACATATAAACAGTCGTCCCTCCGGAGCTGAAGTGTGTGTGTTAATGTGTTGAAGCTGTGGTGTGTTAGCAGCATGACTTGGCTCTGCAGCCACTGAATGCTGAGAGCAGCTCCTGTGTTTTAACTCTCTGGATAAGACCAAACAAAAAGCTCTCCCGCTGAGCTTTGATGAAGACATCAAGTTAACAGGGAATCTGTTAACAGCTTCAGTCCTTTTCCTTTGCAAATGTTCTCATGGTCTCATATCATCTTTCACATGTACAGAACAAGTCTCAGGAAGCGGGAATAGTTTGTGTCATCTGTCGCCAGCAGCCTGATAGTGACATTGGTGATTTACAAACTGAGGCTCCTTCTTATGTTTCATTAACTTGGAGTCACTGTGGACAAAATGCAGAAAATATAAAAGCACCAACAACTGTGAAACAACTCCGCCAGTGATTCTGTCTTCAACATTAAAGTCATTAAACCTTCAACAAAATCCAACAACTGCACCAAACAGCTTCAAAAATCTTAAAGAATCGAAATTAATGCATATACATTTTACTTTATTCTACCTCAAAATAATCAGATAATAAGTTATTACGTCTCATTTTGAGTCTAAAAATCACTACTGGAACTACCAAACAAATCATCTCACCTTATTTGAAGGTTTTTTTGTATTTAAATAAATGTGTAAGGCTAAATGTGAGTACTACTGTAGTATTCTAAACTTAGACTTAATGTTCACCTTTTTAAAGCTCAGGGCAGATATTTAGACATTCGTATGACCTTAAAGAGACACGTCACGTACAACATCTCCACCTCTTCTCTCCCTTCAGGTGACCGGTAAGAGGTCAGAGGGCAAAGAGGCGGCGGCCAACTTCCAAGACGGCGTGTACGAGACAGCTGTCCATCAAGAGAAGCAGGATGACCGCAGGTCCCACAAAGCGCTGGCGGAGGAGAACGACAGCGGCAGCGAACAGGAAGAAGTCAGCGTGGCTGCTCTCAATGTAAGAATCCACTGATAACAGCAACAAGAGCGCTACTCAAGTATCTGTTGTCACCAGGACAAGGAGAGGAAGTCATTGGGCTGTTATCCATGACTTTGCTCTGTATCAACACGTGTTGGCAGAGCTCAGGATGTACTTTGTTTTTATTTAATGACAAGCATTCGCCTGAAGATGATGGTAAAGCAAAGGCAAAGAGACAAATGAGACTGATACAGTAAATACTATTTAAATCCTGCATATGATCTATAACTGGGTTTGAATTTAGTCTCCTCTGAGCTTCACTTCAGCTCCATGCTGCCACCTGGAGGCATTCACATATATTTTCACACCAATTTCTAGTAAACTAGACTTATTCTTTCTTTCAGGAATCATTTTATTATCATTTTTAAAACAAACACACATGTCTTTTTCCATCTTTTTATGATTGTGTAAGGGTAAAAAGTCAGTATAAATGCTACAAACCTCATTTGACAGATCAATAATCACTAAAACAATCTGAGGAGCCAACAAGGATCAAGTCCAGCTGTGATGTGTTTTGTGGATTTGTGTATGACGCTCTCATGATGGAGTAAAGTAGATAAAAAGAAGAGGTTGTGTTTCTTAACTTTGGTATTTTTTGTAGGCGACTAAAGGAAGGACAAGCTCCTACACTGAGATCATGTTTACAAGTTACACAATATCATTAATTCACACTGAAATATACTAATATGTACCTTTACTTTTTATATTTAAGCAAATATTTCGCTTTAATCAATGAATACTTTCATAAAGATGAAGATGAGAAGCTGCTTTTCGAATATGTTTCTTCATTTCGTTGTTGATGTTGTTTGTTGAAGTCCTGTGTCTCGTCTCTGCCCTGTCAGACGGATAAAAGCGGCAAACTGAAGCTGGAGACTGTGGACGACCTGTTCAACATCCTGCAGCTGAGGAAGAGGAGGAGGGAGAGGAAGACTCCCATCCGCAAGAAACGAGAGCCGGAGCCTGAGTTCGTGGTAGGATTATATTCTTCATTTCTTTTATATTTCTAAACATGTTCTTGTCTTGATGAGTTGAAATTCAGCCTCGTTTGCTTGAAGGCAGCATCTAGTGGCTGTAAGAGGAAATGCAGCTTCAGAAACACTGATTTCATTGAACCTCTGTGTTCATACTGAAATACTCTGCAGTGACGCTCACATGTAGCCTCCTTTGATGCAGGAAGTTGTAAAAGCTGCTGCTGCAGGGAACTGACCATATCATACATTTAAGAGCTAATGAGGAAAATACAGTCTTTTAAGATTTGTATTTGTTTTTAAACCTTATTTTAAGCTTCAGAGAAAGAAAGCTATAGATTATATGTAATTTTTTTTTTTGCATATATCTTCCAGCCAGAGATTGTGGATCAGAAGCTGTTCCTGACAGCAGCCATGGAGAACAAAATGGCTGTAGTGGAGAAGTACCTGAGTGACGGAGGAAACCCCAACGTAGCCGACCATGTGAGTGTCGCTTCTGTAGAAACATCTCATTAAACACAAAGTATTACTAAATAATCTTTATGTTTGTTTGTCTTATCACTATTTTGCTTTTAATTCATCGATTGTTTCAGTGAACAAACTGTTGAAATATTAAAAAGGAAACTTTTTAAATCCTATATCCAGTTCCAGAGAACAGCGCTGCACAAAGCCTCATACAAAGGACACGTGGAGGTGATGAAGAAGCTGCTGGAGGCCGGAGCTGCCATCGAGAAAAAAGACAAGGTGAGAGGATTGAAAACTCCGTACATTTTTTTGTTCCTTCTTTCTCCTCTCACTGTCTCTGTCATAGATGCACATAGACACACACACATACAGCAGTCTAACAGTCGAGTGTGTGTTTCAGCTGGAGGCCACAGCGGTCCACTGGGCCTGCAGAGGAGGCAGCCTGCCGGCCCTGCAGCTCCTCCTCGACCAGGAAGCCAAGTTCACCTCCAGAGACAAGGTTTGTCCACACACTGAACTTGGAAATTGGGTTTCCTACAGGTCACCTCTGCTGCATAGAGTTCTTATTCTCTCAGGTGCATCTAAAAGCCAGTACAGTATGTGTTTGTTACTTTAGCACCATCTGGTGGTCGTATTAAAAACAACACCAGTGCAGGAATATATTTTCACAAAGTGTGCACAAAAATAAAGATTGAGCCTTTAATGTTTTAGTGGCATTTTCAGTATTTTTCCTGCATAAATCAAGAAATCCTCTCTCCGTGTTTGTTTTCTCCAGTTGCGCAGCACTCCTCTCCATGTAGCTGTGAGGACAGGACACTATGAGTGTGCTGAGCATCTCATTCACTGTGGAGCAGACGTCAACGCCAAAGACAGAGTAAGGACTCAGACAAACCGAAGATCCAGACATCTACAGCTAGTCTTCTTACAGCTACATTAAATCTCCTGCAGCAGGACACAAAGCTAATTCAATCACTGCAGGGGTGCTTGTCTGTGGCTTACAGCAGCTAAATGTGCTGCTACAGACTTGTATTTATATTCAATTACAAAAGTCCAAACTAAATATGCAACATGTCACACTCTGACACACAACAGCTTATTAGAAATGAGTGTTTTTATCATTGGGATTGTAAAATGATTCCTAATGAGCTTTACATATGCTGAATGTCTGTTTTCCTCCCTGAGTGTAGGACGGAGACACGCCCATGCATGATGCTGTGAGAATAAACAGATTCAAGATGATCAAGCTGCTGATGATGCACGGAGCCAGTCTCAAAACCAAGAACTGTGTAAGTACAGAGTATCACCTCACAATATACAGTACATGACTCCTCAGAGCCTCCATACTGTTATCAATACACAAAATCTACGTCAGTAATCACAAGTCAGATTTTTACACACAAAACAAATTGCAACCTTTGAAATTATGATGCATTTATTCCCTGAATGTCTTCTTATTGTGTTTTTCTGAACCACTTATTTTCTCAAAACATGTAAAAAAAAAATATCTATTTAAAGTATTTTCTAAAATTAAGATCCTTTATTATAATTTTAGTGTAGTGACACATCTTATACTTTCTTGCTTCAAGATGCAGTTGAACTGAAAACAGATGGAAATACTCTTTCTGCACTGACTGGTTTTTTTACATTTGTGTTGAAAAAATACATTTTCAGGACCCATTTATTGATCTTGTGTGTTTGTTTGTTTTTGTGCAGGATGGAAAAACTCCGATGGAAACGCTGTATTCATGGCAGAACGGAGCCAAGAGCCTCCTGTGTAGCTTCAGCGAGTAGAAACCAGTAGAATCATGAGTTTCAGCCACAGAATGTACTGGATTATCAGGGAAAAAATGTTGTAGAAAAAGGGAAAAAAACTTGTATTTTTCTAGTCCTGTCTGGTTTGTCGGGCGGGACTGTCCATGGCATTTCCATACTGAGGAAGCACACAAGTCTTTTGTTTTGAAAATCTCTGTTTTTTCAGGGAGGCTTTGCTGAGTGTTCACGCTCTCTTTCAGAGAACGCCCTGCATCACATTCAAACTGTCTCACGTGTTGACTGACAGATATTCAGCCGGAGTGTTTGGGTGTGTTGGAGAGCATTAGTCGCTAACATCCAGCGCCTCCCTCTGGTTCAGGGATTTGAACCTGTAGGTTATTGGCAGGGTTACATTTTCTCAGATGTTAATTACACATATATTGTATCTAGTGTAACGTCAAATGGGAGAAGAACCTTCCGGGAAAAAAAACAGCAGGGATGTGAGCTTTTGATCAAAAATGTGAAATCTAATCAGGATGTTGTTAATAATGTGATTATTAGCACTGGTAGATTCATTGATCGCCAAATATTGCTGGACAATGTCTCGGCTGACAACATGAGGATGTTTTCTTTTTCTCTTTCTTAATATTTATTTGAAGCTGAGTTGAAGTCAGCGATGCATTGAGAAGAAGATTTATTTATTGATGAATGATGAGTGTAAGCGATCGCTTTTGATTTATGTCAATACAATACACTTAATAACTGAGTTACTGGTTGTCTAGAGTTATACTGTAGTTGGTTTAAGGATTTTTATGGTCTGACTTTAACCAATTATATAAACTTGGAATTTACTGATTTTTATTTACTGACATCATGGAAACAAATGGGATACTGCTTGAGGTTTTCCAGATTTTCATCACCTGGTTGACACTTTTCTCTCAGTCCCATTGGATCAACAATCAGTGGATCCATTCCAGAGTAAAACTGAAGTGAATCGTTTGTATCAAATTACTGCGGCTCTGTGTGAGAGTGTTTTGTTGTACTTAAACATTCAGAGAAGTTGAACCAAGTTCTTTGGTCTTATGCTTTTTAAGTTTGAGAGACGAGACAGGACAAAGTAAGTTTTTGGATCAGGTTGAGAAGAATCTCTCCACTTACACTTTTAACACTTTACACTTTTTAAATAAGAGCAAATCCATAGATTGTAAAATAGACAACAGTATTACATTTTTTTTCCTGCAAGGACATGTGTTTATATTGCATAATAACAGATCTGGCTCCACAATATTCTGCAGGTCTTATCTGCAACAAAATTTCAAATTAAAAGTACAATTTATCATTTTGAAAATTAGTTTCAGGATTATTTTAATGTTTTTTTCTGCTGCCAAATACTCTGTGAATCTAATTTTCAATGTCTGCAAGTTTAATCTTTAGACTAAGTTTGTCTTTTTCCCATTTTCATCTACTAGAGTTCAGTTTGAACATCTGGGGTCTAAAAAACTTATCCAACGTATCACATCTGTGATACAAACAGAGCTTCAACTGGCCCCACAGAGGAGATATTCTGGGGATAGTGTGAGAGGGATGGAGCTGAAACTGTTGGTTCAGAGGATGTTTGACAAGTGTTGATGTTGATACAACAGATCTTGATATATGAATGGTTATCGGATTCCTTTTTTATTATTAAAGATGTATGTAAATCTTGCCTTGTATTTATGGATTGATTGAATAAAACAGATTTTGAATTTAAGCTGTTTTTTTATTGTTGACAGAGCTTCACTTCCTCACTGAGTGCATCAAGTATTCTGAAATAAGAGATTCAAAATCCCGCTGACATTTCTAGTGATGTAAAAAGAAAAAACAATGTTTCATAATCAATGAAAAACATGCCTTAAAGTGACAGGAGCTAAAACGGCCTGTTTCAGACAGAGGCTGAACTGAGGGGATGCATAAAGGACCAGTATAAGAAAATTAGGAGTTTTTAACTTCGAATCATGCAAAGATATACCAGTAGAGCCCCAGAATAGAAATGTAGAGCTGGAAATGTGCAGAACTTCTTCAACTGTCTGCAGTTTTAATTGATGGATTGTGCTGAAGGAAGTTGTACAAACAGACAGTTCTTGGTAATTGTGGACAGCTAAGCTGGCTGGTTTATTGGACGATGATTAGCTAATGCTGATGCAATGCAATACTCCTCCTCACTTTGTTTTCTGCTATGATTGGATTTTAATGTGACATGGAAAATTCATGTCACAATGAAAAACAGTTTTCTCAGTTATTAAAGATAAAAGGCTGAATAACTTGTAATTTAACATGTTTTGCATGTAATTACGCTACAGTAAATGCATACATAATCAGGAAATACAAATAACAATGTGTATTGCATTTCACTTTATTTATTTCTTTATTTGATTTATTTTATTTAAAACCTTGCGCAGCTCTTTCCCTGATGTTAACCGAAGTGTTTTTGTTGCCCAAACCTAATCACGGGGGACTCAAGATGCAAACTACTACCTCTACTCAACATACACTAGAAATAATGCTGCCATGTTATATGATCAAGGCAGCAAAAACTGTCACTGTCAGCCAGTTAGTCTTCATTCCATCCAGTATAGACGCTTCCAGACAAATTTATGACAAACAGATTATGAAACTGAATCAACTGATCAAGATGCTGGAGGCAATAAGTCACATGATGTTAATTCCCATTGAGGAACAAAAGTGCATTTACAATGTAAAAACTGTTGAACAAACAATGACGATTGTTGAGTATAAGTCAGGTTAGGTTTCAGTTATTGCCCTAAAAATTAGGACATGGATGCCAGTCATAAAGTTTATGGTCCGATTGTTCTGTCTGCTATATTAAATTAATATTTGAGAGCTGTTTTAACTCAAATCTGAGACAATGCTGCTGTTTCATCACTAACTTAACAGGTGGAAATGTACAAATATCTGATGTTTAACAGCATTTTGAATGCTCAATTAGAGCATGCTGCATTGTTCATAAAGTAACAGAACCAGTAATATGTAAAACCAGATTTAATGTCTGTCAGCGCATGTTGTCAAGATAAGAGTCTGCACACACATCCAAACGGAATGTGCTGAGACAATGTGAGCAACAAGTGGTGCTTGTTGCTCACAACTGCAGGTCTCCACTAGAATGTATCGCACCTGGTGTGCTCGAAAACATTGCACATATGCCAGAAATTGTGAAAAATTTTATGGGTCTTGTGCATGGGTGTGGCAAAATGGCTTGATAGAGGCCCATTTTAGCCTCAGGTTTGAGGGGTTGGTTTTCAAACAATGTCTTAGATACTAGAATATTTTTTTAGGCGTGGCCTTTCCTCATCATTCTCTAGAAAACCTTTAAAACCTGTCAGTCACAAGACTCAGACCTCTTTTTTTGCTCCTCCTGTGATTTTATAATGTAAATAATGTAAGACTTTAATAAAGTCCACTGTTTTGCCTGCTGCTAGGGCTGCTTTGCTGAAATTTCGTAGGGGGCGCTATTCAGCCAGTTTGCATCACTGATGGAATATTGTCACGTAGACGTGTTCAGGCTGGGAGAAGTTTGGTGCAGACTGGAGCATTTACAATAAAGTTATAGCAACTTCCTCTGTCATGGCGAAACATCAAATCTCAACGGTGTGAGAATTTTCTGCAGGGTGAGACATGTCTGTCTTGCTCATACCTGTGTCATCGAATTATGCAAGTTTTGGGCCCATTCACTTGAATTTCAATTAGTAAATTGAAAATTGTGTGTAAAACAAATCAATTTCCTAATTTTCATCAAGTCTATTTTTAGAAAAGTAAAGACTTTTGACCCACATGACCTGGTGAAAGTTTGATTGAAATGTGTACAGTCAGGTGTGCAGAGACAATAAGTAACTGCAGCTGGACACAGAAAAATACTCATATATTTGAATGGAGAGTGTGAGCGAACCCACACCTTTTTGAACATTTACTGCTTCCACATAGTTTTAGATACAGACTTCATTTGAACTTTAAATGCATGGGTGTGGCAAAATGGCTTGATAGAGGCCCATTTTAGCCTCAGGTTTGAGGGGTTGGTTTTCAAACAATGTCTTTGATACTAGAATATTTTTTTAGGCGTGGCCTTTCCTCATCATTCTCTAGAAAACCTTTAAAACCTGTCAGTCACGAGACTCAGACCTCTTTTTTTGCTCCTCCTGTGATTTTATAATGTAAATAATGTAAGACTTTAATAAAGTCTGTCAGGTAATGAGTCAGTCAGACTTCAACTTGTGAGGACGTCTATTAGGTCAATCATGGCTGTAAACATCCCAGGAGTGGTAGCGATGGTGTTTTTCTACCTGCTGGTCCTTGGAACTGGCATCTGGGCTTCCTTCAAGTCCAAAAAGGAACAGAAAAAGAGTGCAGCTACCAGAATGGACATGGTCCTGCTGGGAAACCGAAGCCTTAACCTAGTGGTGGGGATCTTTACAATGTCAGGTGAGCTCGCAGCCATCATTGCTTTTGTCCCGTGGAATTCTGACATTTCTTTCGTGATGATGGAATAGAGTTCAATCTCATCTTAAATATTTCAACCAGAAAGGTCTTTGTGAAAATGAAGATCATTCTGGGTCAAAAGTTGCTTTAATAAACACTTGATAACTCATCTTTTTCTGCATCTGTACACACACAGTACTTCAAATTTGAAGGATTCATTGTAAAATGAGATTTACCATCTGAATATTTCTGTTCCATCTCTGGCTGTACCTGGGAAAGGTAACAATGAAGCATTTAGGGTACTGAAATAAACAGTAGATTACTGTGGTATTGATCTCCCTGTTGCTTTTGTTACATTTAATCAACTTTATGAAGTTACGTCAGTTTCTGGACACTTTCACAATAAAAGTAAGAAAGAGAAAATATTTTTTGTAATAAGTTTGTCTTAACCAACCACCCCAAAAAGTTTAATTACTGTCTGTGTTTTGAGTGTGTTGCCTGCCAGTAGTTATTTTTTTATTTTTTCATCATATTCAACGGATGAAAATATTACTGACACAAATATGAAAAACTGTTGGTACCAGACCTTGTATTGTATTGTATTGTATTGTATTGTATTTATTGGGACAATGTACAGTTTTAAACATAAATGCTAACATTTGATGCATTGCACCACAGTTAGCTTTAAAGTTAATTTTCCTCTGCAGTCCCATACAATTAAAACATATAACAGCACAATAACAAACAGTACAAAGCAAAAAACACACAGGACACACTACACAAAATACAAAGCATACACCCACAATGTCAACCAGAAATCAACAATGCAAGCCTGTCAAAACAAAAGCAAGATTATTTGGGAAGACCATGAGATCAAATCCAGTCTCAGTGGCCACAGAGCTGAGCAGCCTTCAGCAGATTCTTCAACCTGGTTCTGAATGCACTGATTGAACTGCAGCTCTTCATATCATCAGGGAGGACATTCCACTGAGTTGTGGCTTTTACAGAGAAAGCTGACTGTCCAAATGCAGTGCGACGAAATGGTCTGGTACAATCTTGTATAGAGGATATTCTGGAGGATCTAAGAGAACTTACTGAGCCAGTGTACACAAAGTCACATAGTGGAGGAGGGGCCAAACCATTTAACATTTTATAAACTAGGCACAAATTTGAGAATAATCTAAAATCCTCAAATCTCAGTAAATTGTATTTCTCCAGAACCCTACAGTGATGGAAATGCATTGGCTTTTTGCCAAGAGTTTTCTACACATAATCAGAAATATAAGCTCAGAACTGCTGCTGGCATTGGCAGTACAGGCAACAGTTAAAGGCATCAGAGAATTGAGAAATAAGTAAATACAGTAAATAAATTAAAGGTGCAAGCAGCGTTGAATGGGCCCTCGTGCCTCTGCGCATGTCAGGCCGCAACGCAATCGAAGGGCTTCTGTGACAGGCATGTAGATGTCTTCAGACCCAGCTGTTTTCAGACAGTGCAAGAAGGAGATAAACATCACTTCCTTTGTCCACTGTTTTGCCTGCTGCTAGGGCTGCTTTGCTGAAATTTCGTAGGGGGCGCTATTCAGCCAGTTTGCATCACTGATGGAATATTGTCATGTAGACGTGTTCAGGCTGGGAGAAGTTTGGTGCAGACTGGAGCATTTACAATAAAGTTATAGCAACTTCCTCTGTCATGGCGAAACATCAAATCTCAACGGTGTGAGAATTTTCTGCAGGGTGAAACATGTCTGTCTTGCTCATACCTGTGTCATCGAATTATGCAAGTTTTGGGCCCATTCACTTGAATTTCAATTAGTAAATTGAAAATTGTGTGTAAAACAAATCAATTTCCTAATTTTCATCAAGTCTATTTTTAGAAAAGTAAAGACTTTTGACCCACATGACCTGGTGAAAGTTTGATTGAAATGTGTACAGTCAGGTGTGTAGAGACAATAAGTAACTGCAGCTGGACACAGAAAAATACTCATATATTTGAATGGAGAGTGTGAGCGAACCCACACCTTTTTGAACATTTACTGCTTCCACATAGTTTTAGATACAGACTTCATTTGAACTTTAAATGCATGGGTGTGGCAAAATGGCTTGATAGAGGCCCATTTTAGCCTCAGGTTTGAGGGGTTGGTTTTCAAACAATGTCTTAGATACTAGAATATTTTTTTAGGCGTGGCCTTTCCTCATCATTCTCTAGAAAACCTTTCAAACCTGTCAGTCACGAGACTCAGACCTCTTTTTTTGCTCCTCCTGTGATTTTATAATGAGTCTGTATTGCAGAATGTTTCACAGCACTGAGGGAGTCACAACACCAGGAGCAGTTGGAGAGGAGGATTTTAGAGTACTCTTCTTGTGAAATATCTTCATAAATCCCATTACTTTGGCCAAATCTTACATTAAAAATCATATTTTAGTAGGAAATTTTGTGGCGAATCCATTCATACAGGTTTGAAAGTGGTCAGACTTATAGATTAGACATCAGAAGCCTCTGTTTGACACAAAGTTCATGCCCATAGATTGCCTCCCCATTGGTTTACATTGTAAGGGTGATGTGGCACTGCAACTTTCAGGGCTTATTAAATCCAAACAGTTCAAGTTATTACAAAATTTTTAACAACTTTTTTTCAGCATAGTGTCATAAGTCACCTATTAAAGTTTGAAGCCGATACCATTAACACCCTCGGAGGAGATAACATTTGTTCGGGGGCCAAAATTGGGGCAAAGTCTTATTTTGAGAGGCTAATTGCGGACTTCGTGTTTGATTTAGGTCAGGGCCAGTGTGTGATTTGTAGGTCTTGATGAGACGAATAATTGAGTTTTGGTTTGATCTCTCTACGACATTCCTACAGGCTATGGTGGCCATTTTAGTTACATAGGTGGTGCTAGAGAGCACATTTTGGCACTTTAGGGGTTCATTTTTACATTTCAACAAATTTTTCACCAGACCTGATGTGCGTGCCAAATTTAGTGAGTTTCTGACCATGTTTAGGGGGTCAAATTTAGGGTTGAAGTGGCGTAATAAGGAAGAAAGAAAGAAAAAAAGAAAGAAACAAACAAATAAACAAACAAACACACGAAAAACAATAGGGTCCTCTGCCTTTGGGTGTCCAATAGGGTCCTCGCCCAAAAGGCAGAGGACCACTGTAAAACAGTAGTCCTCTGCCTTTTGGGCTTGGTCCCTAATAATTGATGAAAATAGCATCTGATGTAGAAGAAATGAAATTCTCTGGCCAAGTCTCTGTTGTTTTGCAAGCAGAGTGTACACTTGAATGGAACATACAGAATACTTATCACTCACAGAGAATCCTCACACTTTAGACAGAGATACAAACAACCAACGCATTGTATAACAAGGCAATGATTCGCCTTAATCTCCCGGCCTGGAGACCCTGACCATAAACACAGATCCCTGCAAGCACACATTTTATCTTTACAGCTGGAGCCCAGTGAAATAAACCAGAAAACACAGAGACTAAAGGTGAGACAGACACAAAACAGAGACTAAACATCTCAGTACACAGCTTCAGTAATCACAGTAAATTTCAATCACAGTCAGTAGTTTTTCCTCCCAAACCATTTTAACAGAAATACTCTCCACAACTCAACAAGTCTGTGTTTGACTTCCTGCTTATTTGATGCAATTTTATAGGATTTCACTGCAGCATTATTTTCCAGGTTTGTCATCATATGTCACTGTCCAAATCAGTCTTGCTTTTCAACTTATCTAATATGTTTATTCATTCTGCAGCTACGTGTATTGGTGGAGGCTTCATTGTCGGCACAAGCGAGATGGTGTACACACCGTCTTTGGGACTAATCTGGGCCATCATCATGTTTTCTGCATATGCAGTGTCTTACATTTTTGGTAAGAGTTAAAGGAATTATAATATGACAATTTGCATTTGTTACAAAACAATTAAAAATGAGATAAACTTTTTGAGTCAATGCACCGATGCAATGCAACAATACAGCAAGAATAATCCACTTTCAACAGAATATATAGCTCATGCATCTAGGTTCAGATGAACATCGGGTGTTTAATAGTTTTTGATTAGCAAATAACATTTCATCTAATTGCATTATAAGGTCAAAATTTAGATTTTAACCATATCTTCATTGAGGGCAGTACAACCCTTGAATGTACTGTACATACTGAACCTTGTCCTGCCTGTTTTGCAAACACAGTACAAAAATGTTCATTTTTTCCTTCTCAAGGTGGCCTTGTATTCGCCAAGCCTATGAGAGACCGAAAATATGTGACCATGTTGGACCCTTTTCAGATCAAGTATGGAAACGCAGTCACAGCCGTTCAGTCCCTGGCTTCACTTATAGTCGATATTACCTGGGTTCCTTCAACACTGATGGGTTTAGGTAAACAGTGTGGCCTTTCACAAAGTTTTCAGTATACAAAACACAATGCAATACATGTATATATTACATATTGTAATGTTAATGGATATAGCATAAATCTATATTTACTTTATAGATATTTAAAGTTATTATATTTAAGTATTTCTTATCAGATTTACAGTTATTTTATATGTTCAATAAAATGAATGTATACAGGTTTGCAAAATTAACAATATTTAAACAATATTTGGTTGTAAGTTTCTCTTATATGATGTGTTTAATAGGTGCAACTATGAGTGTGATTTTGGATTTGCCCTATAATGTGTGCATCTGGATCTCTGCTGCTGTGGTCATCATCTACACACTGCTGGGGGGTCTCTACTCTGTGGCCTACACAGATATTATACAGCTCATCCTCATATTCATCAGCTTGGTGAGTTTGTTGTATTTTGTAGTTTTGTTAGTTTCGACAGCAGTTTTGTAAGAGGTATCTTTGATTTAGTTATTTCAATAACTGCTTTGAAGTAGTCTCAGCAGTAGTTTGTACACATAACATCTATCTCCTCTGTTGCTCATCCTGAGGGGTTTTTTGGATTGCATTTTTTCTTATCTGAGTCAATGGTCTTAGGATAGAAGATGTTGTATTGCTGTACAAATTGTAAAGCCCCCTGAGGCAAATTTGTGATTTGTGGTATTGGGCAATATCATTTTCTTGACTTGACTAGTTTACTTCTTTTTGTTAGTCCCTGACTCATACACATGCATGTTGTTGCACTCCTGCAAGTTGACATTTGTTGAAAAATGATTTTAACCCAGAAATCTATACATCAATATATCTATCTAATAAAGAAACATTAAATGGACAGATTGTTTTCATTGGACCCTCAGGTTTACAGACTTGAAACACAAGAACCTATGTGCAGTGGTGGAAAGTACTAAGTACATCTACTCAAGTACTGTGCTTAAGTACAACATTGAGGTACTTGTACTTTACTTGAGTATTTCCATGTGATGCTACTTTATACTTCCACTCCACTACATTTCAGAGGGAAATATTGTACTTTCTACTCCACTACATTTATTTGACAGCTTTAGTTACTTTTCAGATGAAAATTTGACACAATGGATAATATAACAAGCTTTTAAAATACAACACATTGTTAAAGATGAAACCAGTGGTTTCCAACCTTTTTGGCTTTTGACGTCTTACAAAAAGCAGTGTGTAGTCGGGGTCACATTTCACATGTCTATGAGTTGTTAACAGCTCCACCAAATAGTGATTTTTCCCTCTAAACTTCTCACATGCTTTCATTTCAATAAATGTTCAAATGATCCAATATTTCAGCAAAAATCAAAGATTAGAGAAAAAGTCCAAAAACTGAAAACAGATTTGTGTATCAGAACTTTGTTTTTTCTTCTTTCCTCTCCCATTAATCATCTCACGACCCCTCAGATTTATCTGCTGACCCTTTGGAGGGGCCCGACCCCTAGGTTGGGAACCACTGGACTAAACTAGCTAACTGTATATAAAGTAGTGTAAACTAGCTCCACCTCCAGCAGCTACAACAGTAACATGCTGCTCTAACACTGATGCTTCACTATTAATAATCTAATGATGTCATATATAATAATATATCAGTCAGAGGGACCAAACCACTACTTTTACTGCAATACTTTAACTACATCAAGCTCATAATACTTATGTACTTTTACTGCAATACTTTAACTACATCAAGATCATAATACTTATGTACTTTTACTGCAATACTTGAACTACATCAAGCTCATAATACTTATGTACTTTTACTGCAATACTTGAACTACATCAAGCTCATAATACTTATGTACTTTTACTAGGATATTTCATACAGGACTTTTACTTATAATGGAGTATTTTTACATTGCTGTATTAGTACTTTTACTTAAGTAGAGGATCTGAATACTTCTTCCATCATTGCCTGTGTGACTCTTACAGTGAATGAATTTTGTCATTTTGTTCATGGTTCCCAGAAAACAAACTTTCAACAACCAGATGATTTTTTTGTGTAAATGATTTACTTGCTTCTTGTCTCTGCAGTGGATCTGTGTCCCCTTTCTCCTGACGAACCGCTACTCATTAGACATCACTCAGACGGCCCTAAACAACACCCTACACGCTCCCTGGTTTGGTCAACTGGAAGCAAACATGGCCTGGAGGGCGATCGATTATTTCTTATTTTTGGTAAGTTTTTTTTTCCAAGTGCATTTTATTCTAGTCTGTAAATACAGAATTCACTTGTAAATTGACCCTTCCCTAACTTCTGACCCCCATAGTTGCTGTAGTTTAGTCTGTCAAGCTCTCTAATCTAGCGTGGGACATACTGTATTCAGTTTTTAATGATAACAGTAAGAGATTTACTACTCAAACAGTCATTTCTGGAACAATGACATATCCCTGGCAAAATGTCAGCATCCTTATCAGTTGATGATTTATGAAGAAGATGTGCTCTTGTATTTAATGGTATCTACTTAGCCACAGTATCACAGTACAGCAAAGTAAGAAAAAAAATGCTGAATCAGATTTGATATTTTGCACTAACATAAGCCTGTTTGGATGCTTACTATAGAAAAATGTACCTGGGAAATGAACACAGAGGTTAGATTTATGTTTTATTTTTTTGTATTATTTTCACATTCACAAGATAAAACAAACTGCGAGGACTTACGTAATGCCAACTCAGGTAATGAGCTTGGCTGTGGTTTCTGGAAAGTAAAATCCAATTAAAGTCAGGGCTGAGAACCCTCGTTCGGTTTAACTTTGTTTGGGACATGTTTTTGTCAGACAGCCAAAATAATTGTGCACGGACACTTGGTCTCCGTCTCTTTCTCTTTCATATGCATGTACGCACACACACAAAGAGACTTTTATCATGATTTTTTTTCTCTTTTTCTCTCTTTTACATTTCGTTTTACTTACCTACTTAACTATAGATTATCAGGTCGGGTATCCTCCCACATCCTGCTCTTTCACTCCTCATCATAATAGTGTACTTTTTTGCTCAAAACACACAAACCTGACATCTTGGCACTCTCTCAAGGGACAATTCAGCATCACCTTCATATTGGTAGAGACATGTCCCTATCATTCGTATCCTATGCCCAACATTATTTTGAACTGATGTAGTAGCATCCGTGATCGGCTCCCACACAGTGCTTATCTGACTCTGAACCAGACTGCCGTGCCTAGTCACAGTTGATACTGATGAAACTGATAAAAACAACTTAAATACTTTACAACAAAAAAAAACAAAGACGCATACAGGCAGTTATTCTGAACAGCTGATGTCTAAAAGTTTCAAATCCAACACAGAGCAGCTTTAAATTGAACTCACTTTATGTTGAAGGGAGGCGGGAACCTGGGATATCAGGCCTACCACCAGAGAACCTTGTCGGCTTCTTCCTCAGCCACCGCTCAGATCACATCTTTTGCAGCTGCTTTCTGTATGTTTGTATTTGGGACTCCATCTATACTGATCGGGGCAGTGGCAGCATCCACAGGTATTACACTTTCTCAGTGACTGATGTGAATATTGTAAAATACATACAAGAACAAGACTTGTAGTACAAGTGTATATGACACTTGTGATCACTAATGTATGTTCGTATCCACAAATAAATACTACCCAACATGATTAAATGTCAGTTCTACAAATAAATATGATGCAGTTTGAATAAAATTTAAATATTCACTGTTTTCTGTGCTTACTGATGTCTAAATTTTGGATCTGTCCATCAACTTGTATAATTCCTTCAAAATAATTGCAATTAATCTTTGGCAAGGAAAAAGCCACATGTAGAATTGTGATGACTAAACATGCTCTAGGTTTTATGTTGTTGCTTGATTTATACATGTTTTATGTATGTTTTATGAATAGTCTGTGTGCTTCAGTCTCTGCATGTTCTATGTTTTACAAATTTCCGCTAAATAACAATAAAGTTAAAGTTTAAGATATATTATGGCCTTCCGCAGCGAAAGGTGTTGAGAAATGTTTGACTTCACTTTAGGGCTGCAACTAAATTATTTTCATTTTCAATTATTGATTATTTTCTAGATTAATCAATTAGTTGTTTGGTCTATAAAAGGTCACAAAATGGTAAAAAAAATGTCAAATACTTTTCCAAAACCCGGGATGCAACCTAAGATGTTTTGTTTTGTCCCAACCAACAGTCCAAAGATATTCAGTTTACTGTCATAAAGTAAAGACAACAGAAAATATTCAGATTTAACAGGCTGGAACCAGAGAATTTTAGCATTTTTTCACTCAAAATAACCATTTATCAAAATAATTGGCGATGAGTTTTCTGTCGATCTACTAATCAATTAATCAACTAATCACTGCAGCTCTAGATAAACTGTTCCAAGGTCAGGGATGAATCTTGAAGCTCAGATGTGGTTTTAAATATTTTGGAACTAATTTAAAATCAATGAACCACAAAACTAATATTAGCTAAATAGAACAGCAACTCTTCTTCACAGTCACAGTGAAACATTTGTTAACTACCTTTTTATTATGCTGATATTATAATTACTTTTTATTTAATAAGAACAATAACTTTATTTATACAGCACCTTTAAAAACAGAGTTTAAGAAGTTTTGACAAACAAAATAAAAGCAGGATAGTAAAAAAGCAATAAAACAATAGAAAGTTAATGAGTAAGGTTAAAAAAAAAAAAGTGAGATAAAGTTAAAGATAAAAAGATAAAAGACATAAAAACCCAGCAGAGAGAAGATTAAAAAAAACAACAAAAGATAAAAAGACAATTAAAAAAAAACAGTATCACATAAAAGCAAGTCTATAAAAACGAGTTTTAAGAAGTGATTTAAAAGAAGTCACTGATTCTGTGAGCCTTATCTCCTCAGGCAGGTCGTTCCAAAGCTGAAGGGCCCTGATGGCAAAAGCTCAGTCACTTATAGATATAAGCCTCAACTTTAGAATGACCAGATCGTCGACCAGATTTATCAAGAAAATGATCCAGAGATTAATCAATAATGAAAATAATTGTTAGTTGCAGCCCTAGTGATAATAGTGTTTATAACTCAAACTGCCTGTGAGCATTTTTGTTTTAAAGGAACTAATTAGATTTTATGACCATCTGTCCATCCTCCAGACTGGAACCTGACTTCTTATGGTTCTCCATCTCCATATGAACGTGGAGAAGCAGCTCAAATCTTGCCCATCACCCTAGGACACCTCAGTCCGTCCTATATCTCTATCTTTGGTATCGGAGCCATCGCTGCTGCCGTTATGTCCTCAGCTGACTCTGCCTTGCTGTCTGCAGCCACTATCTTCACCTCCAACATCTACAAAAACATTCTGCGGCCACAGGTTTTGTACTAAAAAAAGACTCATCTTGAAGTATGAAAGAGAAAGTAACATAAACAGCATTAGTGACATGATTCTCCTTTCTACTCAACATTTATTCAGGCATCACAGAGAGAAATCCAGTGGGTGATACGTGGCTCTGTGGTGGTAGCCGGCTTGGTTGGTACGTCACTCACCAGCATGCAAAACAGCATCATATTGCTCTGGTTCCTTGGCACAGAGGTGGCCTACCTCTTAATCTTCCCTCAGCTCATCTGCGTCCTCTTCTTCAACATCTCCAACGGTTACGGGGTTGTTATGGGCTGGCTGATTGGGTTGGTGTTGAGACTGCTGAGTGGAGACCCATCACTGGGACTACCAGTAATCCTCCAATTCCCAGGATGCACTCTTGAGGACGGTGTTTATGTCCAGTACTCTCCAGTTAAGACCATCTCCATGCTGTCTGCCTTCACTGCCATCTTGTTTTTCTCCTACTTGGCTTCTCTGCTCTTCAACAAAGGCCTGCTTCCTGAGAAGTGGGATGTGTTCAAAGTGAAAGCCCAGTGTTCACCACAACCACCAACAGCTACACCAGCAGCAGACGGTGCCGAAAAGCACAATGAGGATGAGAATTTAAATGAAAATGAGCTTGATCGAGATGCCTCAGAGCCGATGATTAGCACCACATGTTAAGTGTTTTCTGTGCAGTGCTTATAATATTATTATCATTATTATCTGGCTGTTGTTCACCAAGAAATAGTTCCAGCACAAAACCGACAAGTTGTGTTTATATTTCAGTTTGTGTACAAATTAAATGAACTACGTACAGTTAATTTGTGATCTTTAGAGGTGTTGGTAGGTGTATTTTTTGCAGTTTCTTCCTGTTTCCAGTCTTTATACTATGCTAAGATAATCACCTTTGGCTTCATTTCCATAGTTAGCACACAAATATGAGATTGATATCAATGTCCTCATCTAGCTCTTGACAAGAAAGGGAATAAGCAAATTTCCCCAAAATATCAAATTATTCCTTGAGCTACTTCTTGCATAACAAAAGTAGTTCATGCTAAAGGTAAACACATTCACACATAAGTACACATAATATGACTCTGATAACATAAATGATTGTTTATTTGAATTGAAATCATATAATTTCTTGAATGCTTTATATATTAAGCAAGTTGCTTGAAACAATGTTTAGGTTACAACATTCAAAAAACAAATTGTACTTGCAAATGGAAGATCAGATGGAGAATGTATGATGTTGTCATGAGTCATTAAAGAATGAAATGTGGACAAATAAAGGTGTTTCTTTCTTTATTTTTGTATCTGAGTGGAAAGAGTATCAAAAGATGTTACTACAAAACCTGTCCCTGGAAAAGTGAGGTTTTTTTCTCTGATTTATTCATTTATTTATTTTTTATTAACTCACAAAAATACAAACAGAAAAACTGAAAATACAGAATTCTGGCAATTGATTAACAAACAAGTGAGTCCTACTGCCTCTACCAGCAGTTCAGACCAAACAGCAGCATGTTGTTAACAATAAAATACTAAAGTGAAGTTGACAGATATACTATCTCATTTACACGTTAAACACCTTATACACAGTCAAAAGCTTACTTTAATCGGAACTTGCACCTCGTTTTGGGGCATTTTAGGCCCATTCACATTAAAACCACGATACTATCAACTGTTGTAAATAACAAAAATATATGTATATTTATATAATAACCTTTGCAAAGTTTACATTGCACATAAACTGCTGCATGAACTTAAATAATGTTAGAACATATACAGCATTTGATAACAACATAAACAGTTTACTAAATACCGATATGTGCCAAAGTGTCTCGTACAGGAAGCCCTACTGTATCTTGCTCAGGTTAATATTTTTATTTTTCACCACTAGATGGACACCTAAGACTGCTAATTTCACACTGATGCTTCTTCAACACAGGTAAGTAATAAGATGTTACACTGTTAAATACATTGTATAATACGTTGCCGTTTAATGCCTGCTATCTGTTTGGTTTCAATCAATGTTACTGATATCACATTAAGTTAATGCTGATTAACCTACAGCCATTGTGATTTTACATTCAACATAATTGAATCCCAATAAGCATACCAGTAACTCCATCATGGTTTTATGTTACAAGAAACAACCCTAAGATGAAATGTTAGATAAGCATACAAGCCTTAGTTCAATCTATATCTACTTTACAAGAGAGGATGTAGGATGTAATGACAATCGTCTTCCCAGAGGTGGTGCAAGCTGCATGCTGGTGAATAAAGCCACACGTGTCTCAAGATCTGTGTGTTTATACACACGGCAGTCTGACACACAGGATTAAACTGCAGGGTGGAGCCGTTGACTAACCAGTTACCAGAACTTGGATTTCAATAAAGCTCAACCTGTCAAATTTCTGCAGAGAGAATGTCTAGACTTAACAGTAGGCTATTTTAATTAACTCAGTGACATGAGTTGTAGTGTCACTACATGACATTACGATTGCCTGGCAGTACTTTGATCAACCATCTATTGCCCAAATGTTATTCATATGTTATTAAATGTTATTACGGACACAACAACTGTTGCAACATATTTTTTTTTTTTGTCAGTGCCAACCTAAAGGTTTAGTCTGTCGCAAGGCTTAATCAGCCTCTCACTCCACAAGTAGTCATGGCCCTGCTCCTCTTGGCATGGTGTGCTATCAGTTTCTGTGGAAAGGTATGTGTAGTGTCTCAGTGATACCGTGATGTCTTTGGAGCTCCACTCCCATCCACAGTCAGTGATGGCCTGGTCTGTTACGCCATGCCGTGCAACTTGAGCCTTGCACCTCAGGACTGCGGTTTCTGCTGTGAGGTCAGGGACCAGATCAACCTCCTGCATGGTTGAATAGGTTCATGCTCGCTATCAGCCAGGGATGTGTGGGAAGCAGGTGAGACATCATAGTCTCCTTCTGTTGTTCATACTCGTTGCACACAGAGCATTGCTGCACAAAGTCTATGATTTCTCCTTGTTGGCATGTTGGGCCAAAAGTGGGTAGTAAGCCTGTAGCAAGCCCATCCTCCTACTTGGCTGTGGTGAATCTGTCTCAGCATTTCCAGTCGCAAAGGTTAAGGATTGATAACACACTGGCTTCTGAGGGACACAGTCTTGCGCACTTATTTTGTCTCTGGTGGTCCAGTACTCTCTGATGGCGATGGGGAGCTCCTCTATGCAGTCTGATCATCCCCCAAACATGACAGTCTTGAGGTCTGAAGGCACACATCCTCCTCTGTGTTTCTGTTTAACTTGCACAAGGTGTTGGCTGGTGAAGTTCAGGTAGTCTGTCTGCTGAAGCGTTGCAGCATCACATTGCTCCTGCTGCAGGCTGCAGACCATTTCATGTCTGTAAGGCGTGTCTTTTCTCTTGTATACCAGTGTAAGGGCCTCCTCTGGAGGCGCTTTGGTGCCCGGAGGAGGGGCTTTATGAAGATGGACACCAATGGGCGGTGATCTGTCTCTGCTGTTACGTCTCCCCTCCTGTACAGTAGTGCAGTAGTGGAATCACTAACAAGCAAATATGATGCTCATGCACTCCTTTTCAATCTGTGCATAGTTTTGTTCTGTGTGGGATAATGCAAGGGAAGCAAATGCGACCGGCTGCCCTTCCTGTAGCAAGCAGCAGCCGTCTGACTGGAGTCACTCTGTATGGTGACTGGCCTGATCATAATACCTTAAGACAGGCACCGCTGTGACCAGCATCTCGGTCTCCTTCATGGCCTTCATGCTTGGGCAGCCAGTGCCACTGCACATCTTTATCCAGCAGTTTTTTCAATGACCAGATTACTTATGCAGTCTGTGGATTGTATGACTGTGGTTAAGTGTCCATCTCTCTCGTACTGATTCAACGGTGCTTTGACGGCTGCCTTGAGGACCAGTGGCATGTTTCTGAGAGCGTGCTGAGCAGGGGCCACAGTGCTGTCCAGTTTGAAGTGACCATGCTCTATACTATGCAGCTCCTCGGGAATGGTGAAGCATATCAGGCCAAGTCTCTTGCATTCGAAACCTGAAAGCAAGGGCTCGGATTTTATAATTTCAAAACCAAGTTTGTGTGTCTTGCCTTTAATAACGCACTGTGTGCTGAACAGGTATCCCCGCACTGGAGTAAAGTTTCAGTTTGGTGAAACTTGGCTGGGCTGGTAACCCGGGTGCTAGCCTCATTTTGTCTTTGTTGCTCATCACGTTGCAGGTTGCTCCACAGTCGAGCTGGCATCTCTGGCGCCCCTTTTGCAGCTGCAGGTTGACAAACATCTTTTTCCCCTGTGTTTTCACTGTTCCTATGCTCATTGCTGTGTAAATCTGGCCATGATTGCAGTCATCATCATCTTGGTCCTCCAGAGATACATGGGGCATCCATGGCATTTAGCTGACGTGCATTTAGGCCTCTTTTCACTTTAGCGAAGTGATTGGCGGTGTCACGAGTGACAAAATTTTTCAAAAGCAGGGCACTGGTCTCACCCACATCTGTGTTGAACGCCACAGCACTTGCATTCGCCTCTGCCTCACGGTCGGTTTGCTAGTTGACTCAAATGGCCTGCTGGTGGGCCATGGTCACTGGCCACTTTCCCCACACCTAGGGCTGTCCAGCACCCTAGCTTTTGTTTCCCCTTCTTATTGTTTAAGATTTCTAAAGACATACCTTTCGAAGGTATTGTTCAAGCTCCTCCAGTATGGCCACCATGTCTTCCTGTTGGGCTTGAGTGAGAGCTAGGTTGTGCTAAATGTGACAACCTTAGTTTCCCATCAGGTTCCTGTGCTTTACTGCCTGCACATCTACTGCTTTCTCATGGAGTCCAGTCACCAACAAGTAATCCTCAAACTCTGCTTGAAAACTTGCCCAGTTGCTACTCAAGTCACCAGACATCTTCATCCGCTCCAAAAGCGGAATGGACGACGCCACCTCCTATTAGCCTCAATTTTTGTATCAATACAAATAAACATGCATCGTGTTAGCGACAGGCTACACTAAGCTCACTTTCGGGTCCTAGTCTATCTGACACGATGTTGCAGGTTGGTGAATAAAGGTGCTGGCCAGATTGTGTCTCAAGATCCACATATTCATTCATGCAGCACACTGATTCAGGCAGGAAAAACACACAGCTTGGACTCAATGACCAGTAACTGACAAACAGGATTTTACCGCAGGGGTGAACAGTTGACTAACCAGTTACAACAAGACAGTCTGTGACAGAAGCACTCACCTGAAGCCTTGGATTCAAATAGTGTTCTTGTTGCCTTAAGCAAGTATGAGCAAGCTAGCTTTAAAATCTGTGACAAGTTCTAATTCCAGCTTTATGTCAGTTTAGGGTGTGTTTTAATTACTTGGCAATCTACCTCAATGCATTGGAGAGAGAGAGAGAGAGAGAGAGAGAGAGCGCGAGGCCAGCAAACATTTCAACATTGAAAAAATAGTTGGGATAACAGGGTTTAAATATATAGCCAGAATGACAGTTGAACTGACGTCAGTCATAACGTCAGTGTTATCTCAACGTGCAGTCTTCAACTTTAAAAATCATTAAATTTCTATGTCCTGACATGTTAAATGAATAACTGCCTTGCAAGATTTCCACCAATGTTTATATTGACATCATGGCTAAGCACATTAGCACTCAATATTCAAGAATTCCTGCACACATCATCTGTTCAGATTAACTTTTTACTGTAAAATAATTACAATATAGTAATTATTATATATATATATATATATATATATATATATATATATTACATAGGTGACTATATATATGAAATACTTAAAAAGACCATCTCATAGAAAGTCCAACCGTCTGCACTCCTGGTGTGCTGGACTACTTCAATCTTGAATGCTGCATTATTCCTGCTCTTGTTGGCACCCTGGACTACTAACACACTACACAAAATAACTTACATTCTCTATTTTTTTACTGTTGAAATTGTAGTAGGCAGATTAACTTGTGTAACTTGTGTATCTCTTTTTCAACCACAACAACAAAAATATAATCAAGACATTTATGTTATTTGATAGCAGATAAAGGAAAGGAATGTTTATGACATGCCCTCAATGACTGCATTTTCACACATACAATGCATTGAGAGGAACTGGTTTTGGTAAAAATGGTACGTTTGACACACATGACACAAGTACAAACAGTTTAGTTAATTTTATTTGTGCAAAAACATCCATAGATTCTAACTCTCCATTCAGAAGGGCATCGGCCCCTCAACATACTGAGATTTGGCTGTGCTCAGAGAGGGTGCTCTAAAACAGTTATAACAAATAAATTAACAAATGAAATTATACATCTGAAGTTGAAACTATGACTCTCCTGACATTAACATTCCATAATAAATTTTTTATGACTGCATTAATATAATTGTACTGGGTTTTTAAGTTTGACGCATATAACACAATCCACTAAACTAATCGAAAAGAATCTGGACTGCCTGGAGCTACCACTACCTCCCTCTCCCTCCACCGCCTGCTCTTCCTGAAACATTCTTTAAGTGATCAGACATGGGACCGCTCTATGTCATAGGTTATGCTGTTAACTCTCCATCTTTTCACGGCACCTGTGGAGAGGCAAAACAAACAGTTCCTTGAGATCTGTTCATTCTTTCAACATTGGCCCTTTGCGCAGCAGCAATTTGACTTCTTAAACCCAGCCATCAGAAACATTAATACCACACCAAATGATATTACTTTAGAGTCATGGGTTACTGTGTTTGGTGCACCCTCTATATGAAAGTGGAAAGGTAAATAGTTGACTGGAATGCACTTTATGTTCTTCAAGAAACTAGACAGTTAATTGTGGTTTTAAACTTCCTCTTTAAACTATTTTTTATGGTCAAAACATGACAAACACTTGCCAAACATATAACATTCAAAAAAATTATAATGTTAAATCATTTTTCAACATCAAAATATGCAGAGTAAAATTAAGTGAAATCCTTTTTCCTAAACAAAATAAATATCCTAATAGTAAAATTAAGTGCTACAGTGTGATACAACACATGTAAGATGGCTCAGACTGCAAAGTTAGTTACATGTCCAGTAACACACGATACCGTAAGTGTAACCCATCATCTTGAATTGAGTCTTAACATGAGAGGAAGTAAGACCATTTCCACACTAAGCTGGCTAAATTCATTAACGTATCTTTTTCTCTCCATTTTGGCCCTCCGTCCAGACTAAAATAACATTTTCGAAAACAGAGCTTTGTAGAAATGGCCTCCAGAGTGTGTAAATGTGAAAACACAGGCTGGTTTCTACAAAGCTCTGTTTTCCCCGTATACACCACAACACCAAGCCAAGTGTTTTCACATTTACACACTCTGGAAAAGCTCCATTTTCAGGGGAGAAAATCAGTGTTTTAGTCTGGATGGAGGGCCAAAACAGACAGAAAAAGATGTGTTTATGAATTTAGCCAACATAGTGTGGACATGGTCTAAGAAACATCTCAGTATAGGGGCAAGACAAGCATCATCATGTGTTGTCTGATATTAATAACAATCTTAATACTTTGGTGGAATTGTGGGAAGTTTGATGGCTGATGGACAGGGTTTTAAATAAGTTAGATAGTAGGAAGGAGAAACTATGTGTTCTGTGTTTTCAGGAATCATGGCTGAAACCCAACTTGGATTTTTTTATGCATGGATATGTGGCAATTAGGCGAGACAGGAGACATATTAGACAAGGTAATCCCTGAAGGGTACTGGGTGTTGGAAATGGACTGGAGTTCATTTGGTGGTGGAAATGTGGGATGAATATAGAATTGAACTATTAGAATTTAAATGGCTTTTAGTCAATCAGCCTGTCAATCATTCAATTTCATTTAGACTTTAGTAGATTGAACAATTCGTTAAAATGAATGCAATACTTTATGTTTTCACAATAAAGATATACTAAAAAGCTATTAAAAAGGCACATAACTTACAAGCAAACATAAACAGAGTAAAATCTCAAAAAATATATCGACATAACAGAGAAAGGCGAGACAACAAAGATACAGGTGCCACATAAAGTTGCAAATTAAACAGCATGAGAAGTATTAGAAGTATATATATGTCCTGTTGAAGGCTGTTTCAGAGCTAAGGTTAGTCTTTAAGGGAGATTCCTCTGAGTAATTAGAATGGTAGTGTGTTTTTTTCCAGACAAACCAGAGTTTCAAAAGCACTGATTTCATTTTTTAAGGCTTTGGCAGAATATTAATGAGCAGCATGCTGTCAATTATTTTGACAGGATACTCCACTGATACTACATAGAGCTTTCTGGCTGGAAGAAACTAAGTAGTATATATTATATAATTAAGACTAATTAAAGCATGTATTTTTAATAATAGAATAGAACACATAATAGAATTTAACAATTGAATGGGCACAAAGCCTGTTCTGTAGGAATGAGTTGGATGCTTTGATCATAGTTTATAGATGAAGATCTCAAGCCTGCATGTTTAATGAAGCTACCCGTCACTGGTGGTCTTTGAATTAAACAGACATAATTACATCATTTCCAAATGGCAAGGCCCCTGGTCCAGATGGTTTTGTTATTGAACTGTATAGAAAATATTCTGGGAAGGTGGCTCCCTTTCCTTTGAGGATGTTCACCCATTCATTATTACTGAAAGACAGTAGGGGTGAGACTGAGTGTTTGTCTTTTTGTCCTATTGCATCACTGAACTCAGACACATTTTTACAAAGTTTTGCAAACAGGTAAATAAATATATTTCATCGAACAGCCATGCTGATTAAACTGGCCCCAATAGGTTTTCATTTTTAATGGCAGAAGACTAGAGAGCATAATGTACCATGGGTAAAGGAAGGGTTCTAAGGTG
The DNA here is from genome assembly GCF_963924715.1 of Thunnus thynnus. Taxonomy (NCBI): domain Eukaryota; kingdom Metazoa; phylum Chordata; class Actinopteri; order Scombriformes; family Scombridae; genus Thunnus; species Thunnus thynnus. The sequence goes on from NC_089530.1 coordinate 29,101,946, forward strand.
GCTGCCCTTTGCCTAGAAGCAGAGAGGGCATTTGATCAGGTGGAATGGGCCTATATGGCGAAGGTATTGAAGGACTTTGGGATTGGTAGCCAATTTTTCTCATGGATTACAACATTGTATGATCACCCATCTTCCTACATCCTCACAAACCAAGAAAGATCAGCACTGGTTTCATTACATCGCAGGACATGCCAGGGCTGTCCCATCAGCACGTTCCTCTTTGCAGTCATTATTGAGCCCCTCAACTTTAGTATTAGGGATCACCCTTCTATTGAACCCGTCCAATTGGGGAATGTGGATCATCCCATTATATCACATCTACCCATAGACTGTATAAAAAACCAAAACCGTTTTTTGTACCAGGCTGTAAAAATGTTTATTTCTGCTGTAAAGTTGGGCATTTTAACATAGGGGTTTATGGGGATTGACTCGCTTTTGGAGCCTCAAGTGGCCATTCAAGGAACTGCAGTTTTTGGCACTTCCGCATTGGCTTCATTTTTCAGCCCCTGAGGTTGCCACTTGCATCTGCCTTTCGAAATGACAGATAAACTGAAGTATCTTGGAGTAGTTCTGCCAAAAGACCTGAAACTATTTTTTAAGATGAACATCCTTGAAAAAGTGGAAAAACTGAGGGGGGGCTCTTTCTATGGTGGGCCATATAAATGCCATCAAAATGGTCTCTCTGCTGAGATTCTTGTTCCTCTTTCAAAATCTACACATTTTTTGACAGGGTCTTTTTTCAAATCATTAGACTAAATAGTTATGCCTTTTATCTGGGGCTTTAAAGCTCACAGGATATCAAAAACTCATTTACGTAAACAGAGAGAGATAGGTGGAAGGGGACGACTGTACTTCCTGCATTATTACCAGGCAGCGAATGCAAGGGCCCTTGTTTATTGGCAGGAATGCTACAGAATGGAGGTATCCACCGAGGCTGCCCCCTGGGTTGCCATTGAAAAGAGTGATGTTAAAAACAGCACTCCCCCAGCAATCCTTTTCTCAGAACCCAGATCCCCTGCAAATACTAAGGTGGATAACTTAATCATTTTGAATTGTTTGAAAATATGGCAGCAAATTAAGTCATTTAGCATTTACATATTGTTTCTATCAGTGGCCCTCTACCACCAGTCAGAAAAGGAGTTGAAAGATTCAGCAGATTGTTGGCACTGAACACATGGCTCTCAACTGCATGTACTGTCCATTCACTGCACTTAATTGAAAATTTCAACTTTTTCTGGCACCACAGACATCTTTTTAAGGCAGATGGACTTTTCCTTAACAAGTCAACTTATTTTACTTCCTGCATCACCCATCTGTTCCCTCTGCCAAGGACAAGAGACAAGAGGAATTAAAACAAGAAGAAGACATAACAAAACACAGCAGAAACCTTGAAAGAGAGCCACCTCAGCCTCCGTCTGAAGAGAGCTTTCAACATGACATCAGAGTCGAGAGGAGGAGTCTCCACCCCCCTCACCAACTTCCACCTTTGAGGATTCACCCCTTTCACCCCCCAAAACCCCATCCAGGTCACTCTCCTCTCCAATCACCCTTTCCCCATCTTCCCCCTTCTTGGAGTTCACTGAGCAGATGAAAGAGCTGGTCACTGCAGGGACCAAACTTACACCCCACCTTACTTCCATTTCCTCTTCCCTAAACCCCCCTCGGCGTCCACTTCTACCGATGGCTTTAAGTCCTCGACCAGTCTCAGTCACAGTTATGCCCCCCTCCCTACGATGGCTATCATCCTCTCTTTCCCCAGCCTGAGAAAAGCACAGCACATCCAGTTATTTGTGTACAAAATACAGCAAGTTATAACTGATATGTGCTGGGTCCAGGCTGCAAGGCTATTGGCACTCATGTCTCTTCCCAGGAAAAGCCAGGGTCCAGTGTGCTGGTAGCTTGCCCAATTCCTGTCTTGATACGTAACAAGAAAAGAATGGTGGATCTGCTAAGAAACAGGAAGCACTCAACCAGTTCTGCAAATTTATCAAATATAGCATCCATTCCTCATCAGCTACAGCTTGTCCCTAAAAACTGGTTAGATAATATTTTTAACACATTAAATTTAGCTTTATTAAATGTCAGGTCTTTGTCAGGAAAAACATTTTTAATCAATGAGTTTATCATCAAGCACAACCCTGATATTATGTTGTATGAAACCTGGTTAGACCAAGATAACAGTGCAGCTGTTCTTATCAAGTCAACCCCTCCCAACTTCAGTTTTATGAATGAAGCTAGAGTGCATTTGTTTAATGATTCCTTCCAATGCAAGCAGATGTCTTATGGAAACTTTGATGTGGCTCTTCAGTTGAATTCCTCCTCTACAGCTGTATTTCTAAATATCTACAGGCCACCTAAATACTGTGCTACCTTTTTTGATGACTTTGCTGAACTGCTGTCTTTTATCTGTATTGACTTTGACTGTGTAGTTATTGTTGGTGAGTTTAACATCGATGTTGACACCCCCCAGGACAGAGGGACTAAAGAACTGTGTTATGTTCTTGATAACTATGGACTGACTCAGCATGTGACAGAGCCCACACACAACAAGGGGCACACTCTGGACTTAATCATCTCTAAGGGTCTGAACATTTCTATGGTTGTGGTGACTGATGTTGCTCTCTCTGATCATTCATGTGTTTTCTTTGAGAGTGCTATCTCCATACATGTTCAAACAGAGGTAATCACAAAACAGTATATCACTGACAACACCAGTGAAATATTTATTCAGGCTTTCTCTTCCACACCCGCCCTTTCTTGGGTCTCAGCCAATGAGCTTGTAGATAATGTCAGTTCTAAAATTACAAATGTTATTGATGCCATTGCACCCACTAAAGTGAAGGTTGTCTCTGGTAAGAAAAGATCTCCATAGACAAATGCCACGATGGTCAGAATGGAAAAAAGAGAGTGTTGAAAAGCTGAATGCAGTTGGTGAAAAATAAATCTCCAGGTTCATTATGACAACTATAAAAAGAGACTTCACATTTATAATTTGGAACTGAGAAATGCGAGGCGGTCCTTCTTCTCTGAGATCATTGCCAAAAACAATAATAATGCACGTGCCTTTTTTGCTACTGTTGACAGGCTAACAAACCCTCCTGTGTCAGTAGCCCCTGAATTTCTATCCACTAAGGCCTGCAATGAATTTGCCTCCTTCTTCACTGACAAAATTCAGAATATTAGACAAGCAGTTTGAGTAGTATGACACAATTCCATCCGTTCAACCACAAAAACCTGGAGGACATTATACCTTTATTATATAACCTTTATTATAACCTTTATTATATGTTATATAATACCATTATATGACATCTGAAATCCTCTTGCTGCCTTGATATTCTGCCTACAGGCTTTTTCAAAATTGTTTCAAACTACATGTCCTCAGCTCTTCACACATCTCTTCTCTCAGGTGTCTTCCCACAGGCCACTCTTAAAAAAGAGCAACTATAGGCCCATATCAAACCTCCCATTTTTAAGTAAGGTCATTGAAAAAGCTGTTTTTCAACAGCTGAACAACTTTGTGGCACTAAACAACCGTTTGATGTCTTCCAGTCGACCACACCACAGCACTGAGACTGCTCTTGTTCAGGTCTTCAATGACATACACTTAAATGCTGACAGTGGCAGAATTACAGTATTAGTATTATTGGATCTCAGTGCCGCATTTGATGGTTGACCACAAAACATTACTAGACAGACTAGAAAACTGGGTGGGACTTTCTGGCACAGTACTAAACTGGTTTGAATCCTACTAAAAGGACAGGGACCACTTTGTGTCTATAAGAGATTACACATCTGAGCGGACAAAAATGACATGTGGAGTTCCCCAAGGCTCCATTTTGGGGCCTCTTCTGTTCCACATCTACATGCTCCCACTAGCTCAGATTATGGAAAACAACAAAATATGTTACCACAGCTATGCAGATGACACACAAATTTACATAACCGTATCACCAGGGGACTAAGTCCAATACAAGCATTGAGTAAGTGCATTGAACAAATCAACAATTGGATGTGCCAGATTTTTCTTCAATTAAACAAAGACAAAACTGAAGTAATTGTTTTTGGAGCCAAGGAAGATCGATTAAAAGTCAGGGCCCAGCTTTAATCAATACTGTTAAAAACCACAAACCAAGCCAGAAATCTCAATGTAGTCATGGACTCAGACCTGAATTTCAACAGCCACATTAAGACGATTACAAAGTCAGCCTTCTATCACCTGAAGAATATATCAAGAATGAGAGGACTTATGTCTCAGCAGGATTTGGATAAACTTGTCCATGCATTTATCTTCAGTAGATTTGACTACTGTAACGCTGTCTTCACAGGTCTCCCTAAAAAATTGATTAGACAGCTGCAGCTGATTCAGAACGCTGCTGCTTGAGTCCTCACTAAGACCATGAGGGTGGATCATATAACTCCAGTTGTCAGATCTTTACACTGGCTTCTTGTCTGTCAAAGAATTGATTTTAAAATACTGCTGTTGGTTTATAAAGCACTGAATGGTTTAGGGCCAAAAAACATTTCTGATCTGCTGCTACGTTATGAACCATCTAGACCTCTCAGGTCATCTGGGACAGGTCTGCTTTCTGTCCCCAGAGTATAAACTAAACATGGAAAAGCAGCGTTCAGTTTTTATGCTCCACATATCTGGAACAAACTCCCAGAAAACCGCAGGTCTCCTGCAACTCTCAGTTCTTTTAAATCACAGCTGAAGACTTTTCTGTTTGCCGCTGCCTTTTATTAAACCAAATTTGAGGGTTAATATTTTTACACTGCACTGTAACTTTTATTCTCCTGTTTTATCTGTCTTATTCCTTTTTAACTTCTTTTTATTTCCAAATTCAACACTTTTTATTGTATTTAAATGTCTTTTTACTTGTGTTGCCTTTTTATTTCTTTCTTGATGCCTTTTAAACTCTATGACAAGCACTTTGAATTGCCTTCTTGTTGAAATGTGCTGTACAAATAAACTTGCCTTGCCTTACCTTGCCTAGCCTAAACAAAGAATGTGCTTTTGATATGGTTAAAGTCTCTCTGACCCAGAGCATAACATGTAGCTTCTTCAAATCCCATAGGAGAGACAGAGTTCAAAAGTAGTGCAAGAAGACAACCACACAGCTAGAAAGTCTTATCTTAAAAGAAACCGCACAAGGTAGGCGTAAGCAGCACATGGCCGCCATTTCATAATTTTAATTTAGATCTTTGTTTCTCTAAAAGTAAGAAAAGATCTATATTTAACAGCTCCAATTCAAGGTGATGTGCTGTCTTCATTATTCAAACACTAAATTGCACAGAATCTGTCCTACTATTTTCTCTCTATGTGATCAATGTAAATTTCTGGACATGCCCAAAACTGTTTCATTTTTGATGTGACATATTCAAGTGGTTCTCTGACAATTACGGCTGTGTGTTTGAACCTGATCCAGAGATTGCATAATTTGCCATTTTCTCTTTCCCTTCTAAACCACAGTGTCTTCGTGCAAAGCACTATTATGTGGGGAATGATAATCGTAAAGAAAGTAATTTTAAGGCTTTGGAAGTCAGATACTGTGCTTCAGTTTAAGACCTGGTTAACTGAGCTCACTGGTATATTTCTGGATCACCTTGCTCAGTACATTGCTGAATTTGACCAGCAATAAAATCCATAGTGTGCCATTCACCTCTCATTGAGTGCTCGTGCTAAGATGTGTTGTGCTAGTGATGCAGCAGTGTAATTCATTATTTTCTTTGAATACACCCTCTTTCTTTTTTGTCCTTTGTTTTAATTTGTTTTTTTGTTTTCTGACATGTGTCTCTGTTTCCTGTACTGAACTATGGAAAATCCAAATAAAAATATTATTCAAGAAAAAAATTACAAAATTACAAAACACTAGAATCATCTCTTCATGGCCGATATGGAAAAGAGACACAATTACAGCAACAAAAAACTGTTTCAATGTAGATGTCTTAAGACACACTTGAAAAAATAGCAAACTATCCTTTAATGTACGAGTGCACGGCACCAACCAGGGAGACATAAAAACCTGTTAGGCATCTTTCAGTGGTATGAACACACACTCAAAAAAATAACTCATTGGACAGAATTTCCATCCAATAAATATATGTAGCCCCAACTCAAACCAAGAACATCTATGCATTATAATGTATTTGAGTTTGTCCAACTTGCTTTTCTCCTGTTGGTCCAACTGGAACTAAAAACATCTATGTAATATACTTTAATCGAGTTAGTTCTACTCATTTGTGTCAAATAGAGTTTGAATAAAATAACTACATTAAAAGTAGTTAAAATGATTTGGATACAATATAATTAATTGGAAATAAAATTAGTGAAATTAACCCCTCACCCCTTAGGAAACACATGAGACTATACCTGTTGAGGTGCTTTTATTTAAAAGCAATAAAAACTGAACAGGATCATCAAAACACCATGGGGGGGGGGGGGGGGGCAATTACAGAATACTCCACTCCCACTAGCTCACTGTCCAACCAATACCACATCTCCAAATTTAGTGTGACACTGAAAGAGGGTGTGTTCTTTTAAGACTTAAGAAATGCTCAAAGTTGTTAATCCAAACAAAAAATTTACAATGCCACTGAATCATCTGAAAAAATATCATTGCCACAAAGCTGGCTGTGTAAACTTTCAAAGATAGGTGGTTTTTACTTGACAATGACAATTATCAACCATTCAGACCAGGTTTGGTTCAGTGCAGACTCTTGTTCAGTACAAACTTAGTTCAGTGCAGACTTGGTTCTGTGCAGATTCAGTTCAGTACAAACTCTTGGTTTTGGTTTTGTTTTCTGATTCAGCTGTCAGTAAAGAAAAGGTCTGTGTGTTTAGGGATATCACTGTGTTTCTCTGTGTCACAGCATGCAGGAGGCTGAAAATCCTACCACTCCCATTATGTTTGACCAATCAGACCTCTGCTCAGAAAATGCCGGTTTACTGAGGTCATGCATGTGCACAGGATTGTTTGTGTGGGGGGGTGTGGATCTGTGAGACTCTCTCGTAGATCACAGTATAGCAGCATTTTCTGAGAAGAGCTCAAACGTCTCTGATTGGTCAAACATAATGGGAGCGGTAGGATTTTCAGGTTGCTGCATACTGTGACACAGAGAAACACAATGATCTCCTCATACACACAGACCTTTTCCTTACTGAGAGCTGAATTGGAAAACAAAAGTTGCCTTCCCCAGCTTTAAGTTTGAGTAAAAGTACAAACTTGAAAATTTATAAAGGGATGGACCCAAAACATTATTTAATTGCAGTAATTTGAGTAGTAATTTGTTTCACCCCTGCATACACACCTACATGTGTACTTACTCCACTTTCCTGGAAGAGGGCAGGCCATCTGTCTTTGAAGTCTCCTATCACTGGCCTCTGCTCCACAATCTCCAAGCATCTGTGGGAGTAGGTCTTCTCCATTTTTGCTTTTATCACCACTTCATTGTCACACTTTTTCAGTTCTGACAATAAAGCGATTCTCTCAGTCTCCAAGCTTTCTGCAGTTTCACCTTTTGGGTGCAGAGGAATGTAATTAACTTCAGCTTTTCTTGTTTTTTTTTATGTTGACTGCAGCTTTGCCTTGGCCTTCTCGTTTGTGCTTCAAGGAGTTTACACGGATTTCAGGATGTCGAAGTCGTCCGAGTTTTGTTTGATAGTTTTGCACTTTATACTTAAGTGACTGCTGCCAATCCCAAAAGCATGTCTTGGTTCCCAGCTGTGCCAAAAAAGGATGGGCACTCCTCAAAGCTTCCGCAACCTCTTCACATTGATAGTCTTTTGGGTATTTTGTGTACTTCATAATTTCTTGAGCTAGGCTATCAAGGATGACTTCTTTCAGCTTTGGGCCAGGGGTGAAGTATGTTCCATTTCTCTCAAACTCTGCATTTTTTTTTTTTGCTGTAGTTCAAATTCAGCCTCGTAAGTGAACTTTGGGATGACAAAAACTCAAGGCCAGGAGGACAATCCCAAGAGCTGGACTTCTGGAGATGAATGTGGGGTTGATGTGCACAGGGTGTCATCACTGCAGGATGAGACTATGGATGAATTTTGGGTTTTGGGGCATTTGAGTTTTTACTGTATAGTCTGACTGATCTAACTGAGTGTTTGTACTGAGGACATGAGCTTTAAAATCTTTTAATGAATGCTGGTTTTGTTTCCTGTTTTTGTGTGTGTGTTGAATGTACTATAAACATTTGTTTCAAATGTATATCCTAGAAACACACATGGAACTAGTTCTCTACACGAGCACACATGACATTGGAATGTAGAGGCTCCTACTTCCTTTGGAGACTGCCGATTAGAATGATTTTTATAAAATGTGATTTAGTAGCTTACTCCATGTATGAAATGTACATGGACAATCTGTGTATGGACAAAGATATCTACAACTACCCCGCAGATTCCCATGGGCCTGCCTAAAATGTTGCAACAACAAGTACCTGGTAGCTAAGTCCAAACTGCACTCTTTACACGTCCACATACATTATCCTGTAAATTAAAAAGACAACTAGTCACATCACATTAAACAAATAATAATAGAAATAAGATGGTGTCATTAAGTACCATGTAGCCAAGTACTTACTATCACTAAGAGGTTGCCAAGAAGAGCTTTGTAACTGCAAAAAACTGCACAGCATGAGATAACTGCAAAAGATGAGATAGATATTTTAGAAATATGCATATGACCAATACTTGAAAGGTTTTGCCCTGCAGCAGCTACTCCCACATTTCACAACACCACAGCGGCCCATTTCAAAATCTAGAAACCTTCAGTTGCCCAACCAAAACTTTAATCACAACTCTGATTAATACAAGTGACTAATCATACAAATGATGACATATGAGATGTGGTTGAGTGTTACATTTCAACAATTGTGCTGTAACATCTATCGCCAGGTCAGATAAATGTTGGTTGGTAAATGTTTTATGGTCATTTCAAACTTGTAAAACTGGAACGTAAAAATGTTTTATCTGCATATTGACCTTTCAAAGCCCACCTGCAGGGCTTCACTTCAACGATCACTGCGCTACAGGATTATTTCATGTTTCACGTTTCAATTGCATTTAAACACTGGCTAATGTACACATAAAAACAGTAACATTATGAGTAACTATCACTTGTAAAGCAACTCTGAAGCTACATCTAAGATCAAATCATGAAAGCATGTCAGCCGAATTTTACTCTTTTATTCTGTTTATTTTTTAGGTAAATGTTAAATCATGTACATGAGGAATATTATTAACAATAATCATGGGGTTTGTCAATATTGAAATCAAAATTATTTAGATGAGTATGTTTTGACTTTGCAAACATGATGCATTTATTGAACATTTCTTGAAAATAAACTAAAAGTATTGAGGTCTCTTAAAATGAAGCACAGTTAACCGCTAAGCCTGCCTTAGCTTGCTTGCTAGCTAACAGGTGCTCGGATTAGCCGTTAGCTTTTAGCCAGACGTGGTCTGGTTCTAATTTAAAAATCCGACTTTCTTTACCGCTTACCTTTTCAAAACTCAACAAACAAGATAACGGCTGTATGGGACGAATTCAGAAGCATCTGTTAACTAGAGTTTGTATAACTGGTGTTGCAACACCGGCAAACCAGACACTGGGCTGATCACTACTGTGCCTCTCAGTGTCTGTCTCGTCTTCTGAACCCCGACACTGTGTGTGTGCGCTCACAACATTCACAACATTCAATCTGGTACACAATAGGAGCACATGAAAGCAATGTTATGTCTGTGCTTGCCCACCACTATAGTTAGTAACGTTAGCTGAAAACTCAAATGAGGCTTCTATAGCTACCACCGGCCAACTCTGACCTAAAAATAAACAAAGTGAAATTATTTCTCTACTGTATCACGAAAAGTGCACACATGTCCATCTATGTCATGCACATTATTTCACAGGAATCTATAAGGCCCACTGAATAAACAAAAAAGACTGAACACTTACCCAGAAATAAAACTTGCACCCGACATGCCACTCTTGCTGTATTAAGCAGAGGCCGGAAATGGTGGACGCTTACTGCTTGGCAAGGTCAGGGAGTGTGAACTCCCACGCATGTTTACGTAGTTCAACTTGTTCATTTTGGGTTGAAGAGTGGCACAGGGGACTCAATTAACTGATTTTACGTTACATTTGTTAAACATATTTGGGTTTTGTTGGATTTAATATATTTTGATTAGGCAAATAATATAGTAATGTGTCACCTCTAAGAGGAGCTTGAATCATTTTTTTGAGTGCAGTATCCACCTCTAATAATAGGCTACATTTATGTTTTAAATGAAGACATCTCCAAAGTGATGTACTTTGAGTTCTTTACTAGTACTTACTAGTCTATTATAATAAAAAACTTTATTTATATAGCAGTTGTCAAAACAGTTACAACACACTTTACAATAAAAACAGAATACCTCGACATCTACTAAAGGAGGGAATCTCTATGTATGTTTTGGAGGTGTTCAGAGTCCAATATACAATGACTGTAGTTACACATATAAACGGAGCAAATACTTCCACGGGCAGTTCAAAACCAGTTCAAAACCAGTTTGTCTCATATGTCTCGAGACTGTGGCGATAGTGAAGCAAACTACAGACAAAGCACAATTCTTTGGAGCAAACATAGCGTGTGTACTGCTGAGGACCCAAGGAAGTTTGATATAAACACTGTCACATCACAGCAGGACGGGGCTTCTGGGCTCTGACTTGATGAGTGGGACAAAGGCATGCACCTCGCTCAGTTGAACTGCCCAAGAGAGAAGAACGAGCATACACAGGAGCAAAAAACAGAGGCAGAGGCAGTAAAACTAGCCAATAGGAGTGCACACGTTTGATTGGCAGCAGAATCAACCAGTGGAAGGCTGTAAACTGCCTCTATGGTTCAACCTCACTTTAGTCTCACTGGTGAACTTTCTGTCTGGATTTAAACCATTTAATTTATTAATTACTATTGATACGTTTGTCAATTGATACATACATATGTGGTTCTCGAGATATAATAAGCAATTGGCCCGTTCCAAACAGGCACATTTTGAATGGGCACTGCACTAGTTATAAAAACACAAAGAGATTAAAGCTAAATAAAGTTCCATAAAATAATAAATGAATTAACCAAAAAGTGGATTTTTAAAAGTGATTTAAAAGAGGAAACAGAGTTTGTTTCAGAGACTACTAATCATTGGCTCCGAGGCCTCAGTCTGACTGTCGTTTTTATTCAAATATTCATTCTTGTTGTGTTCTGCGACGCCACCTATTGGTGTCGCTGGTTGTGATGAGCACTGGGCTTTCACTTTGAACACGTCCCACTTCTCAGGAAGCAGGCCTTTGTTGAAGAGCAGAGAAGCCAGGTAGGAGAAGAACAAGATGGCCGTGACGGCAGACAGCATGGAGATGGTCTTAACTGGAGAGTATTGGACATAAACACCGTCCTCAAGAGTGCATCCTGGGAATTGGAGGATTACTGGTAGTCCCAGTGATCTGTCTCCACTCAGCAGTCTCATCACCAAGCCAATCAGCCAGCCCATAACAGCCCCGTAACCATTGGAGATGTTGAAGAAGAGGACGCAGATGAGTTGGGGGAAGATTACGACGTAGGCCACTTCAGCACCAAGAAACCAGAACAATATGATGCTGTTGCTCATGTTGGTGAGTGACGTACCAACCAAGCCTGCGATGATCACAGCAGCGCGGATCACCCACTGAATCTCTCTGTCTGATGCCTGAAGAAGAAAATAGAGGAAGAAGAACAGGTAAACAACAAGTGACTGAGACTGTCTTGCCTCCAAATACATCTCTTACTGTCTTCTTTTCTTATTCGCTCATCTTCCTTCTTTGTTTCTCTGTCACTTTACTCAGTTTATACTCTCCTGTTTATACTCTCCTTTTCTGGAGTTAATGAACCGCAACGAGGCAGTGAAATCCTTCACAATAGCAAATAACAAGCACATCATTTCACCTGAGGTCTCAGTATTTTCTTGTATATGCCGGAGGAGAAGACAGAAGCTGCAGAAAGCAAAGCAGAGTCAGCTGACGACATTGCGGCGGCGGCCACACATCCGATACCAATAATGGAGATGTAGGGTGGAGTGAGGTGTTGCAGGGCGATGGGCAGGACTTGAGCTGCTTGTCCACGTTCATATGGAGATGGGGAACCATAGGAGGTCAGGTTCCAGTCTAAGGTAGGGATACATAAAGAGGGAAGGCTTAAAAATGGTCACATTATGTGTTGGAGGGATTTTAATGAGCAGAGGTGCCTTCTGTATATACTAAGGAGTGAATTAAACACAATATAAGAAGCAAAACAGGCCTAGTTGATCTTTTCACAAAAACCATCCATTGTTTATGTATTTTTGAGAGGAATATTTTCCTGAGGAGGTTGAAATATTAATTGATGTTTTAAAAGGCAGGTTCACAATTTTTAAGTCTATCTTAAAAAAAATAGTCAGGTGCCCAAATGAACATAGAGATGGGTTTTCTTGCCATAATCATTCCTCCTCCCATTTACCTTTGAAGTTGTCATTACCTGTGGATGAAACAGCGGCCCCAAGCAGTATAGGAGGTATCCCAAATACAAGTAAGACGAAAGCAGCAACCAAGCATGAGAGCTTGGCTGTGCCCAAGGAAGAAGCCGACAAGGTTCTCTGGTGAACGCATTGATATCCCAGACTTCCCAGACCCTTAAAAGTAAAACAATAGTTAATTAATTTAATCATTAGTGTGGCATCCCAACAGGGTAACATTTCTGCTTGCTATCATTGCTGATGCAACCATTCGGCAGAAAGGAGAAATGCCTTGAATTTACAACAAGAGGTGGATAGTTAAGTTCACCTTGAAATTTACATATTTTATTTATATATTTTATTTTTTATTTTATTTTATTTGCACACACATACGACTGCATAAAATCCAGATAATAAAAATTAAAAAGATGTGACAGGAGAGGTCAAGAAGCCACAGGCTACATACTGTTTCAGATAATAGCCTCTTCCTATAACATGTAAGCTAATATTTATGGTGTTTATCTTAATTCTGAGAACATTTATCAAGACTAAAGTTAAATGCATTTGACAAAGGCCATAGAGTTGTTTCACCTTACCAAGAATAAGAAATCATCAACCATTATCCAGGCCTTTTTAAGCTCTGGTGCACCAATCCAGGGAGCATGTAAAGTGTTGTTCATCACTGTCTGGCTGATGTCCATTGAGTAAGGGCTCATCAGGACAAAGGGTACACAAATCCACTGCAGGGACAAATAAAAATGACTTTTAAAGCTATCCAGTTTTAGACACCTTGTGTAAGAGCCAACACTCTATAAAACAGTTGCAGGCAATTCTGTAAAAATGTTAGGTTTTGAGTTAAATGAACCTCCCTAAAAGTGAAATTTTAATGTATGAATTGTAACTAACAAGTCCTCCAAAATAAACAACCAAATTTGTTTTTTGTCCCTGTGACTCCAGAATCTGGCACCTCTATCGGCAGTAATTAGCAGGACAACATCATTTGTTTGTGTTGGTGTGACAACGCTGTGGTTAAGGTCTGGTTAGGTTTAGGGAAAGATCATGCAGTCCCTTTACACCTTGCATAGAAATGCGCCTTGTATCCAGATTTTATCAAGATATGATTTAACCTGATTACATTTACACCTGGGATTAACATGTCTCCAGTGTCCAAACTGAGATCCAATTGAGATCCAATCGTTCTGTTCAACTCAACCAACCCAACGTCACATCCTCCTCTCGTTTGCATGGGTCCAAAAAAAAGAAAGGTAGCCTTAGCAATTATGTATTTCCGCACACGTAGTTGTATGTGGAGTGACAACGCAATTACATTTACGCTTGTGTTCAATATGGTCATAATGCGTCCCTGATCACCTCCGGAGGTGGTTTGGCCGATTGGATCACAATATGTCCTCAGTGTGTCTTGGGTGCATTTACACCTGTACTTTCATGTGGTTAAGCACTATCTGATCACCCAAAACACATTTTAATGCAAGGTGTAAAGGGGGCCATGGTTTGGGTTAAAATGATCAGCTTGTTAAGGTTAGAGAAACATGTGGTGTGGATTAAAGTTACTACTTCCTTAAAGTTAGGCCACCTTCATCATCATGGCAACAATAATAACCATGGGATTAAGGTTTAGGGGGTGATTGTAGTTACATTTTTTTTAAAAACTGCCCTGGATCGCGGTTGGAATTGGGAAACAAACAGCGGTCTCCTGTGGCAAAGTCCACTGTTTACTCTTTGCAAGTTTGGGTTAATCCATCCACCAAACCCGCCACCTGCGAATGAGGAAATTTGTAAGCTTATATAGACGTAATCTGAACTGCGCCACTTCTCTGGGTCATAATTACTACGGCCACTAGATGGCATGAAATAATCCATGAAGTCTTGTCTACAAATGCAACACAGGACATTTTTAGCCTGATAAAAATACACAATACACAAATAAGCTGTAACTTCGTTAGCTCTCACACATTCTTAAACAGTGTTATAAATCAATTCTACTCTTAAATAAATTAAAAGAAACCAGTTAACACCCCTACACCAATGAAAAATCATGAAAAAAACAGATAATGGTTAAAACTAATTGCTGACTCCTGCTATAAAAAAAACATAAAGTGCAACAAATTCACCAAGCTGATGAATATGAGGATGAGCTGTATAACATCTGTGTAGGCCACAGAATAGAGACCTCCCAGCAGTGTGTAGATGATGACCACAGCAGCAGAGATCCAGATGCACACTGTGTAGGGCAAATCCAGGACCACACTCATGGTTGCACCTGTCACAGACATTGTATTCATGAAATTTAATACAACCAATCTTTGTGTAAAAAGAAATATCGAGAGCACAAATTAGTTTTTTTTTTCTAATAGAATAAAAAATAGTGATCCAGTATCTGCTGTACCTAAACCAATTAGTATCGTAGGTATCCAGACCAGATCCATAATAAGTGAAAAAAGGCACAGTCCTGCTGCTAGTACTTTTCCATACTTCATATGGATAGGGTCCAACATCGTCACACAGTTTCTTTCTCTCAGCGGTTTAGCAAACACAAAGCCACCTAAAAAAAAAAAAAACACAGAGCACATCACAAATAGAAATAAATCAGCTGTGAGTGTGTGAGTGGCAAAATGAATAACTTAAAATTGAGGTATGCCTACAAGTTGAAACAAGGAAAAATTTCACAACACTCTGAGCTCTCATGAGTAATTTGTAAATCCAAAACAAAGTATGGAGACTAATGTACACAAGATTTTTGTTCTACTGTCATCCAGATGTATTAATGCTAAACCACTTACAAATGCTGCAATGGATTAATTAATCTACATTAAGGTTATCAATTCAATACCAATATAGAGTTGGTATCAGTAATTGCTATTTGTAACAAGTGGACAAATTGTCATTAAATGTGCAGATTAATAATTATATTTCATTTCTTTAAATATATATATTGTATTTTTCACTGAGCTCACAAAAAGATTTTTAGTAATCATATATTTTTTACTTTTTGCTATTCCACACACTAACATGTCTGTCTGGTGTAATAATTTATTACACCAATCATTTATTTGTCTCCTGCTTTACCTTTTACAGTTGATTGACATGTAAACTTTAAAAAGCATCTGTTGAATTTGAACTCAAAATACATATTGATTTTAACTGAATAAAAAGTTCCATAATTAATCTGGTGGCACACTTTAACCTCCATACAAACTTTTACTTTTTACTTTTTTCCTCCTACATCTGGGTTATATGCTAATATTTGTGTGGGTCAGATTATGTAGGGATAACAATTTGTAACTGTTTTCAAGAAACAAGGAAAAAAAAAAAGAAAGACAGAAATTAGTATTTCTCTTAAAACAAAATTGCTAATTGTATCAGGTAAATATGCAGCTTGGCCATCTCAAGGGAAGTGAATAGACTGGACATGTCATGTTAGTCATGTTATGAGATAACCTACCTAATCACAACTGCTGCTTAATATACATATATACACAATATATATTCTGACTTTCCAGGTCAGAGCTGTATTTCTTTTATTACTCATGCAGACATACAGTAGCCAAGATGTAATTTTAAACTCTTACAAAGGATAAAAGATGAGCTATATGACAATAACATCTGGAGCGTCCAGGTTAGTCCCATAGATGGCGTGTACATCATCTCAGTTATGCCGACAATGAAGCCTCCTCCGACCCACGTGGCTACAGGATAGAATAACAAACACACAAAGTAATTTAGTGAAGAAACAGAGTGCAACAGGTCGTACTCTGAAAACCACGCCCACCGGAGGGGAAAACAACCTCCGCCATAATATGCAACCAAGGGCTGAAATGCAAATAAAATGCATGTGGCTGGCTAAAAACATTAGATTTCAGCATGTCAAAGGATTATTTTTGCACCCTATGTCTACCAGAGAGGAAAAAATAGTTTAGCCCTGTAAGGCCAACTTTTAGCTATCCTAAAAAAAAAAATCTTTAAATGTTTTTTTTAAAGACCACATTTACATTGTCAATGGATCCCATTGTTTGTCCTTGCTATGCTATTGAATAGTAAATGTGTTTATAGGTCCGGCCATCTGGCAAACTTTCCGTCAAGCTCATCTTCTTGTTTTATTGGACCAGATTTGTCAAGAAAGAAGTAAGTAACATGCCTTAAATATTTTTTTTGTGATGATTACAATGTCTACAACATGTAGATACTACGTTATTGTGGAATACATTCATCAAACTTGATTTTGAGCTTGTTTTGTCTATGTTGTAATTCTACAACGCTGGGTTAGAGTGGTAGTCAAAATAGAATGTGCACCTCACACATTACATGGGTACACTGCACTTCTCACATGTTCATATACGGAAAAAAATACTAATAGAAATATAATGTCTTTCATGATTCACTACAACTAGGTTCTAAATGTGTTTTCTCTGTTAAAATTAAAAGTTTAGACAAAGATTGAACAAATGAATAAACTGCTTCTGGTTGCAGTATTTGAAACTCTATCTGTAGCAGAAACTGTATCTGTATTTTATCAGTTAAAAAACTAGATTTAACTGCTCCAGGGCTTTTTTCTGGGCTTTTTGTTTGCTTGCCCAAATAGTTGCCTGTTACATTCATTAGAAACGGGTTCTGACTGTTCTGAATGTTTTGGGGGATGTTTGTTGCATTGTTCAGGGACAGGTGTGAATAGTCCTGATGTGGGCATGTAAATGTTCCGGGGGGATGGAAGTACTCCTTTAGGTATAATTAGTAGAGAGCATAATAGGCTAGTCAGATAGTATTGTGTGAATTTAGTGTGTGTAAATGAATTAGAATTAATTTGCATTGATATTATTTAGCCTGGAAACACTTGGTCCACCACCCTATCTATTCCCTCAGGTTATCTCATACAATATAATACTTATATGTATCATTAATACATATATTTATTATTATTTGTTTTTACTTTTTCCATTTCTGAATGCAACCAGCAAAGACAGGTCTTCTATACAGTGTGCAGGATGTGATTGTTGCCATCCAAAATGGAGAGAGTGATTTTGAAATGGAATCAGATGACACTGATGCGAGTGGCGAAGAGGCAGATGAAGATGCCAGGGAAGTGGATGAAAAAAACCAACAACCCACTGACTTCCCAGCCAGTGATTATCATCGAGCCCCAACCAAACAAACACACCATGACAAAGAGAGGACGCTGCAGACACTGCAATAAAGGATAAACCAACACGCTATGTAGCAAGTGTGATGATCATCTTTACTTTTCAGAGGAAAAGAAGAGTCTTTGGGACTTTCATTGCAAATGAACATGGCTGAACAATGGGACAGGATGTAATTCAGTTTTGTAAATACAATTCTATTCTGTTTTTTAATTAATAAATCACTATTCATAAAAAATATTACTTTGTGTGATTATTATTCATGGTATATACTGTTATGGAGCTAAATAAGAAGTCAACCGTACAAATTAACCCTTAGTTGTTCTGTATATTTGTTCAGAGAATGTGAGTAAGAATACAGAAATTCTGCTCCCAGCTAGGCCCCACGTTGCAATATTACAATATTTCCCTTGAAAACACTTTAATTTCTGCATCAGAGGCCTCCTACAACAACATCTGAAAGGTGAAAAAAATTTTTGCTCATTTTTTTCTATATTTGGGCTTTACAGGGTTAGCAGCAAAACTCCAACATGATAAAACCTGACAGTCTGACTGACAGTGCGACTCTTCATATGTGATGTGAATGTAACAAACAAAGCAGTAGGATTAGATAGGAGTTTTTATGAACTGTTGAGTGTTGAGTGAATTGGGATAAGTAACGCAATGATGCATCAGTTAACCAGGCTGAGAAAACTATAACTGTTGTCCCAAAAAGAAGTAAAACTGCAACTGTAGTCCCAAAAAGAAGTAAAATTACAACTGTGGACCCAAAAAGAAGTAAAACTACAACTGTGGTCCCAAAAAGAAATAAAACTACAACTGTGGTCCCAAAAAGAAGTAAAACTACAACTGTGGTCCCAAAAAGAAATAAAACTACAACTGTAGTCCCAAAAAGAAGTAAAACTACAACTGTAGTCCCAAAAAGAAGTAAAATTACAACTGTGGACCCAAAAAGAAGTGAAACTACAACTGTGGATCCAAAAAGAATTAAAACTACAACTGTGGTCCCAAAAAGAAGGAAAATTACAACTGTGGATCCATGTAATGCTTATCAGTTCAATTTTACATATAAATGAAAGCTGCAAGCAGCGTTGAACAGGCCTTCGCACCCTTGCGCACGTCAGGGCGCGGTGCAGTCCGAGGGCTTCTGTCACAGGCATGTACATGTCTCCAGACCTGGGCTGACAGGTCTGACTTTACAGACATGTGAAGTTTGGTGCAGACTGGAGCATGTACAATAAAGGTATAATTTTTTTTTTTTTTTTTTATAATTTTTTATTTTTGGGAGGGTGAGACATGTCTGTCTTGCTCACACCTGTGGCATCAAAATTATGCAAGTTTTGGGCCCTTTCACAGTAATTTCAATAAATAAATTGAAAACTTGTGATGAGTTTGTATGTCCTTTTTTTTTTTAAAAAAGGAAAGACTTTTAACCCACATGACCTGGTCAAAGTTTGATTGAAATGTGTATTGTCAGGTGTGTAGAGACAATAAGTAACTGCAGCTGGACACAGAAAAATACTCATATATTTGAATGGAGAGTGTGAGCGAACCACTAGGTGTTTGGGCCCTAATAAAGGAAAAACTGCAGTACAGAGCTACAAATTTTAGTTTTGATTTTATTTTTCTGCAGCACTTTATCACTAAACTGTCACTCTCACTCAATGAGCTCCATTCAATGCCCACACCCATCCCACCCTCCTATTCTCTCTCTCTCCCTCTCAGTTGGAGAGGAGAATGTCACTCTTCTTGTGAAATATCCTCATAAATCCCATGACTTTGGCCAAATCCTACATTAAAAATCTAATTTTTTGTAGGAAATTTTGTCGCAAATCCATTGATACAAGTTTCAAACTGGTCAGACTTATAGTTTAGACATCTGAACCATTTGTTTGACACAAAGTCCACGCCTAGAGATGGCCTCCCCATTGGTTTACATTGTAAGGTGTGATGTGGCACTACAACTTTCAGGGCTAACAATATCTAAACTGTTCGAGTTATTACAAAGTTTTTAACATCTTTTGTTCAGCACAGTGTGATAAGTCATATATTCAAGTTTGAAGCCGATACCATTAACGCCCAAGGAGGAGATAGCGTTTCTTGGGGGTCCAAAATTGGCGCAAAGTCATACTTTGATGGGCATATTGCGGACTTCCTGTTGGATTTAGGTCAGGGTTGTCAGTGTATCATTTGTAGGTCTTGATGAGACGAATAATTGAGTTTTGGTTCGATCTCTACGACATTCCTCCAGGCCATGGCAGCCATATTAGATACATAGGTGCCGCTATAGAGCACATTTTGGCACTTTGGGGGATAATTTTTACATTTTATCAAATTTTTCACCAGACCTGATGTGCTTGCCAAATTTGATGAGTTTTTGACCATGTTTATGGGGTCAAATTAAGGGTTAAGTGGCGTAATAATAAAGAAAGAAGAAGGAGAAGAAAGAAAAAAAACACACAAAATACAATAGGGTCTTCGCCCCTTTGGGGGTCAGGCCCTAAAAATGAAGTTCAAGCAACCATCACGCTATTCTCACACAGACTTTACTTGGCAGCTCCACACCCTGAGTGTGACGTCACAGAAGTGACAAGGAGGCATCTGCACTCTATACAAAGTCAATAGAGAGTAATGAAATGTTTACCCCTCTGGGTTGGGCAGGACTTGATTACGTTTTGTCTGCAGTGGTTTGGATAACTGCAGGGTTGGATATTTCAATATCATCAGTTATTAACCTTCAGTTTGATCGCATCTTGACGATATGATCATACCATATTATCATTTTAGAAAGTTGTAAGTACAGTTGGTTATTGCAGGTTTTGTTTTACACATTCAAAGAGTATAGTATATAGTATATATAGTATATAGTGTCAGTCAAGCAATACTGTATGTATACTGTATGTTTAAGTAGTTCTTTTGACCAAAAAAAAAACAAAGTAAGTAGACATATATGAACAATTTAACCTACCTTGAACACTTTGAACTCTAATTACACATGCAGTGCAGATCATTAAAACCCTAACATTTTTTTTTCTGTTTTCAGCCCTTCATCTCAAAAAATGTAATTTTCAGAAATATTACAATAATAATATTATAGTTACAGATATATTTGACTATAAGTGTTCTATGTAATCAGAATTAGTGACACTGCTTTTAGAGTTGTTTACATCTCCTCCAGATGAACACAAATAATTATCAGGATTTTATCTTAATTGTGCAAGTAAACGTCTTGTCTTTGTTGGGTAGTTTCTTAACTTGTTTTCACATTTCTCATTCTTATTAACCATTAATTAATTTTGCATAGCCTCGTCACACACATTTATTCTTACATTTACAGACATTTCAGGATTCCACTGTGAAGAACCTCATTCTTTTAAAAAATTCTTTAAGATTTATTTCATTGCCTTAATAATCATGACTTAGTAATTCATAGTCAAACAGTTCTCCTCACCTGTCATCGTGAAAATCCCCACCACCCAGCTGATTTGCCGGTTTCCCAGCAAAGCCATCTCCATTTCAGTGGCAGCACTTTTCCTCTGTTCTCTTTTGGACTTGAAAGAAGCCCAGATGCCAGTTCCAAGAACCAGCAAGTAAAAAAGCACCATCACTATCACTCCTGGGATATTGACAGCCATTATGTACTGGTTGTTGTTCTGGCTTCCCCACTAGCTGATATCCAGTCGACCACTTGAATGACTGGCTGTGTATGGATATAAGAACAGCATCACAGAGGAAAAACTGGATGAACCAAATACCTCCTTCACTGTTAAAGATATTCTGTTGCCCTCTGGTGAAAGTTTTGTATTTCAGGTTTTAACCATGCCAAAAATTCCAGCAGTCATCTCGAAAGATGTTACACTACTTTTTTTTTTTGTTTTTATACTCCTGATTTGGTTAAGGAGCTTTTATCTACAGTACTTTGCTCCTGTTGTCTGTCGTCATAACTGCGTCTGCATTCAGAATAAACTGAAACCTTTTCAGTTTCTCCGATTAATTATTGAGTGTGTGTGTGTGACTGTGTTTTGTATCTGTTGGATGGTTGTGTGGTTTGTCAGTGCTTTTGGAGGGTGGATGGCTATCAATGTTGTTTGTTCTTGTGTTTTATCGTATTCTCATGTCACTTGTTGCTGAGTGCACTTTAATGTAAAGAACATTTAGTTTAACTGTAATGAATTTGCAATGTAAATAAAATCATCAGGGAAAGAATATATAATTTCAACTTATTTTTCATGCTTGGAATGACAAATTAACTTGACATTAAACTTAAGACCAATTAAAAATAACTTTTGATTTAACCTTGTGTACTATTTCAGTAAATTTTACCTGCTAGCTTCTATATATTTTGAATAGTTTTAAGTTATGTTAACTACACCAAAAGCTGAATGTTTCTGTGGTCATATTACGTAACTTATTAACTAACTAGCCTTATTAGCTTGTTAGCTTAGCCTGGAAGTTTCACCTGACTAGCAGCCGCACCTATCCAATCATCCACTAATTGTTACGTAGTTTAACAAATATCCATTTACTTTTTCTTTTTTTTATTTAATCAACTTCAGTTTCACATACAGATAACATAAATGGAGTAACATAACAGAAATATAGAACAAACAAATACACAACGCCAGGGATTACAGATTAATATGAAATGAAAATGGTGCAGTAAAAATAAAGATATAAAAATTAAATTTACACATTACAATTATATTAGTATATTAAATTTGGAGCACAAATTTATAGTTTTCACAGCTTTTCTATTGCATGAGGTAGACACTGTTTTAATGTAGTATTCTGTTTTTTTTTTAAATGTACAAAAAGAGGGTTTAACTTTTAACACCTTACATTTATGTATATAAAATGTGGCCAGCAATATGATAAGATTACAGAGAAAAAATTTGTTGTCCAATTCTCTCCCATAATTTGTAAAACCAAACAAAACATCCTTAAAACAAAGAGAAAAAAATTCTTTAACTTTGTTAACCAGTAAATATCTATTAGGAAGAGACCATATTTTTCCCCAACATAAATCCTGAACAAACGCATTCCAGGTCGTAATTACATATGGAACATTACATACTTCAACACAAATGCTTATCTGACAGTTATACTATGTATGTATGTATGTATGTATGTATGTATGTACGTATATATTTTGGTCGACTTTCATTTCATATCAAACTTCTTGTTTTGTCTCGCTGGTTTGGTTTAAATTTACACTGTGTCAATTTTTTGACGTCATGTTAGTTCTGTTCCACCCTCACGCTAAACTAAATCAGTTACCGTAAACACACCATTATCATCGAAACTATGGTGAATCATCGGATTTACCGACCATAAATTGGAACCAATGAATGCAGCACAGAAACGACGCGTGCGCAGAAGCTGCTTGAATCCGATTGGTCCGTTTCAAACTCAGACCGCGGCTGTGTTGTTGTGTTTAGCTTAACGTTAGTTAGTACACAAAAGAGTATTCTTCTGTTCCCGTAGCTAATGTCCCAAGTATAACTGTCAGGTAAGTATGTTTGTTCAGTACTGTCGCAGTTAGAGTGTCATCATTGGGTTATTTTCAGACAAGTAAACAGACATTTGTTAAACTATGTAACAATTATGAGTGGATAGGTGCGGCTGCTTGTCAGGTAAAACTTTCAGGCTAAGCTAACCAGCTAATAAGGCTACTTAGTAAGTTACGTAGTTTGACCACGAAACGTTCCGCTTTTGGTGCAGTGAACATAACTTCAGACTATTCAAAATATATAGAAGCTAGCGGGTAAAACAGTTTTTAGCGTTAGTAAAATGAGCAATGCCGAATTCACGGTGAGCCCCAACGGCTTCTAAGTGTTTGCTTTCACAATTTTTCAAGTCTGTCTTAAAACAGTAACGTTAGTCAGGACAGGTGCCCAAATCAACACTGAAACATGTTTTTCTTGCTGTAATCATTCCTCCTGTGACCAACAGGAGATCACTTTCATAATGCACCTGTAAGTGCCAAAATCCAGCCCCCCTTAAAATATATTTAAAAGCTAATATGAAGCTTCAGCCGTCCAAATGAAGAGATGTCAAATGAAGAGATATGTTTCAAGGTTACAGTCTTTTAGTGCCAAAGTCCCTCTTTTTATTACTGTACTTCAACCGCAGCTCAACATCTACTTGATATGACTGACTCAGACTGCTGAAGCCTCATATAAGCTTCACATCAACTTTTAAATGCATTTTTGCACAAAATAACTATGTGGAGTCAAGGAACAGAGGATGTATCAGGCCTATTGTACAGACTGTAAAGCCCCTTTAGGGGGTTTACATACTGGGCTATATAAATAAAATTAACTTGACTAGACTTGGCCACATTGTGGATATTGGGATCTTTTAATATCCAGTATGAACAGGGGGGATGATTACAATGAGGAGTGTGAGGAGTTACTTTGAGTGTTCATTTGGACACCTGACTGTCCATAAAAGTCTGTTGATACCCAGTGCAACACATAGTGCCAGATTTTTGGAGGAAGTTACAAAGACTGAGGACCTGTCCAGGGAGCTAAACCATATTGCAACATAGCTACACTAACCTTCTTAATTTTGCCTTTGGTGGAAGACACCCCAACTCAACTCAAATTTATTTATACAACATTTCACACACAACACAGTTAAACCAAAGTGCTTTACAGCACACATAAAAGAAGGAAACAAACACATCAGACGAGAAGAAAAAGAAACAAAATCAGAATGACGATCAATAAAAATGATGATAATGATAATAATAGTAAAGGCACATGCTCACACAGAGGCCATAGTGGCAACACAGACCTACAGAGACTTCAGGAGAAATACCTCAGCTGGTTAAGTTAGGCATCAGGGTGCAAAATTAACTTTTTTGTCCACCGGCCAAATGGCTAGTGAATGTTAAAATTTTACCACTCACTCAATAGAATACAATAGTTTTTTTGGCAGGTGAGTGAAGCAAATCTACCAGCTGCTTGCGTATATGACCAGCATTTGGCTGGTGTTAATTCTGTGCCTCAGGATTTTAAAATAAGTCCTGTAGCCAACAGGCAGCCAATGAAGGGAGGCAAGAAGATGAGTAATACGCCCCCTCTTGTTTGACCTTGTCTTGCTGCTGTATTTTGAACCAGTTGGAGATGGGACAAACAAGACTGAGTGATACCAAAATATAATGAGTTACAAAAATCAAGGCGGGAGGATATGAAGGCATGGAAGACTTTCTCCAGGTCAGACGTACGGAGGATTGATCTGAGTTTGGAGATGATGTGGAACTACACGAAGCTTAATTTTACTACCTGATTGATTTGTTTGTCAAACTTCTTTAATTCTGAATTGAATATGACTGCAGGATTTTTTTGCGTGTGATTTAAAAGATGGAGTTAAAGGGCCAAGATGAGGAGAAGTAATGTTGGTCAAATGCTGCGGTCTCATTGAGCTGGAGAAAGTTTGCAGCCATCCAGGATTTGATGTCTTCTAGGGGGAGGTAGATCTGTGTATCTATGTGAAAAGTGCCCTGAGATTACTTCTGTGGTGATTTGGCGCTCTACAAATAAATTGACTTGACTTGAAATGTTGTGTTTTTTAATAACGTGACCTAGTGGAAGCAAATAGATGGAGAAGAGGACTGGACCAAGTATGGAACCTTGAGGGGACATCACAGGAAGTGAGGGCAGAGGAACAAGATGAATTACTAATAGAGACACTGAAATATCTGGTTGACAAATGAGAAGTTTACCAATTTAAGGCAGAACCAGAGACCCCCACCCATTTATTTAACCTGTGAATGAGAATAGAATACTCTGCTTCTGCTGGTAGAGGACGGAGCAGTTACCTGAGTCAGCAGCTAGATGACCTCCTGGTCATTGGTTATTCTCAGTAATGCAGACTCATTACTGTGAAGAGCTCTGAAACCTGATTGAAATTTTTCAGAAATGAAGTTTTGAGCCAGATGGGACTGCAGTTGGTTTAAAAACTACTACTTTTAAAGGATTTTAGAGAGAAAGTGAAGTTTGGAGATTGGTCTGTAATTACTGAGGACTGAAGGATCTCCATTCTGTTTTTGTTTTTATTCATTTATTTATATAGTGTGGGATGGGACCAATGGTGCCAATAACTTCTTTGAAGAGTTTAGTTGCAATAATGTCAAGAGAGCAGGTGGAGGTCTTTATAGAAGACATAATATGATGAAGTTCTGGTAAAGTGACCTGCAGTGTTCTCAGAGGAGATGGAAAGACTATTTACAGGTGGACTAAAAATTAGCACCAGCCACCAGCCAAATGCTGGTAAAATATTTAAGTGTCTGGTAGATTTGCTTCACTCAGCAGCCAAAAAAAACAACCGTAATCTATTGAGTGGCTGGTAAAATTTGAACTTTCACTAGTCATTTGGCTGGTGGACAAAAAAAAGTTAATTTTGCACCCTGATGTGAAATACTTACTGTCTCTAAAGAAGTTTAGATGATTCTCACATTTAGATACAGAAGCTTTAAGCAGGGATTTAAAGTGGAGGAGGTGACAGAGTTTAACACATTAAAAACTACCCTGGGATTATGACTGGGATGATAAGATTTTGTCAGAATTTGAAATGAGATCTGCAATTTATCCCCCTTCCACCTCCGCTCTGCCCTTCTGCATACATGCTCTCCTGATATCTCTGGTATTACTGTCATAAAACCACAGTGAGTATCATTTTCAGTTGTGGAAAACAAGTTTAAAACCATTAAAAACAAAATGTACTTACCAGACCTTTTCCTAGGCGACCAAAATGTTACAGTTAACTTTATGGCTGCAGCAGCCGTAGTAAGAAATGACTGCCCTGTGATCAGATAGGTGAAAATCTTCTATCACAGGGTTGGAGATACGGAGACCTGAGGAGAGGCCTCACTTGGACAAAGTTGGTCCACTTGACCTTTGCTCACTTTGAAGCCGTCCTTACTTATATGTTGCAGGATGATGGAATCATGCCTGAACAGCGAAGCTGACAGACGGGAACAAGTAGAGGTCAACGATTTGAAGAGAGAGCTCTCGTCCGATTGCAGCACCCTACCAGACCCACAGGTAGGCCGAGTAATGACAGGGTGAATTATACAGTAGATACCACTATAATGACTGAATATCTAACAGAGAGAACGCTTTATTTAATCATTTATTGTGAAGTCATTTCACTTTTACCAAAGTTCACAGACAGCTGAGTTGAAGTGCAGCGCCTGTTCAAAATGTGTCTCTCTGGTGAGGTGTGAATGAGTTCATACACCGACAATATGACAGAAACTAACATTCTACTGTACACAGATGTTAGAAATATTAAGTACTCTAATAGTACATGAATGTTCTTTTCTCACCTCAAGTAGTGTAAAATAAGGGATTCATTAAAAAATAAAATAAAGTGGATGAATCATTTTGGGTCATATTAGGCTCCTAGATGGTTCTTATTTTCTCTTCCTTCAGTGTGGCTTTGAGTAGGTATGTTGAATGTCGACAGTTCAACCGCTGCTCACGCTGTGTTTGCTCAAAAGATTTGTGCTTAAACTGTAGTGGCGCCACAGTCTTGGAGCATATGAGACAAATTGGTTTTGAATTGCCCGTGGCAGTTTTTCTCTTCATTTTATGTGTGTACAGTCTACAGACATTGTTAGTTGGGCTCTGGGTGCTTCCAAAACATGGGTGACCTGCGATCAAAAATGTAGCTGAAAGTCTCCTGCGTAGTCACTTGATGCTGCTGCTGCTGCTGATCTGCTACACGTGCTGCAAACGCTACGCTTTCTGTCTTGACACTGAGTAAGAGCTGTCTACTTTTCTCTTTTTTGAGCATTTTTCCTCTGACTCGTGTCACGCCTCATCTCTGGTCTCTCTCTGTCATGCTGGAGCCCCTGCACAGAGCAGAGCGGCATGCTGATCGCTGGTTTATTCAAAGTTTATTAATATTAAACGCATCATGTGTCCAAATTGCACTAAATTCGACAAGGCACTCCTGTTGTTCCCCAGCAATGCTCCCGCCAAATGTGGAGTTGATCGGATGAACAGTTGATGAGATACGTGAAGGACATACAGACAGTTTCCTTCCTTTAGTAGACAGATATATGCAGCTGTGGCATCAATTATTAAATAATAATTTAAAGACATAACTGTCAAAAAGGAGACTGAATCATGATATATTTTAACATATTACCGAAGCCAGTTGTTCAAACATTGATGGTTTTTACCTCTCTAGCTTGTTTCAACAACCAGGAAACTACATATATTATAAGACCTGAGATACACAGCCTACCTCTACCTGAGCAGCGCTGTGCATCACTGAACAGCTGCGGCTCGCACACGTTTAATCATTAATATCATATAAAATATAATTTCATTGATATTTAGTTTAGAAAGATACAGATACAGGAAGTGTAAAAATATATATATTTTTTAATGTTTATGACGTTCTACAGATATAGACATTGGAACTATAGTGACAGGTGTAATGTTGCTGGTATGATGTCAGTATGACTATCAACAGATCATCTACACTGTCTAGTTTTACTGAGAACCACTCGCGTCGTGTGGAAAAACTAGGCGAGATGCTGAATGTCTAGATGACGCGGCTCACGCTGGCGGTGTGTCCCAGTTGTAAGCTTTTGATAGGAAAACTAGATAAAACCAGTGAAATCAGTTTGCGTGACAGACATGTCTATATGGTCGTATTTCTGAGTCATTACCGTGTTTTTGAGGTCACGAAAAGTCTTAAAAGTTGTAAAGTTGTGATTTAACCTTGATGTGTTGTGCAGCACTCCAGCACCGAGGAGAGAGAACACCTGCAGGTCTACCTCCGCATCCGACCTTTCACCTCAGCAGAGAGCGATAATGGCGAGTCACAGGTAAAGACAAGAGACGCAGAGAAGTATTTGGTTGAATTTTGACTGTGGCTGTATATTAATACACAGTAAAAATGACTCTGCTTCATCTACAGGGAGTAGATTAGAGAGTTGAATAATGTTTCAAAGTACTGACTAACTGGAATCTCTTGATAACTGCACTTCATTAAATTACATGTTAACAGAAACAGAATAATTCTACACTTTTTGTCTTGACCGTCTCTCTCTCTCTCTTTTTTTTTTTAATGTTTTTAACAGGACTGTGTTACCATCGAGCCTCCTGACACAGTTCTGCTGAAGCCTCCCAGTTTGTCCCTCTCAGCCAGGCTCAGCACCGATAAACCACTTCTACAGACTGGACAGCGCTTCCAGTTCTCTCGGGTCGGTGTTTCCTGGCAGATCAAACTGTATTAACTACAACTTACTGTAGTTTAATGAAGAACTACTTGCACAGGTTTTATTGTCACTTGTATATGATCCATTTCAGTCTCCTTCCATTTATTTTTGGTCCCAAAAAACAAGGTGACTGGTCAGAAAAGGTTAAGAAATAAGTCGTAGTGTTTAAGTTTCTACTCTTTGTTTTTTTTTCCAATAGGTGTACGGTCCCGACACAGCACAGAGAGAGCTGTTTGAAGGCACGGTAAAGGATTTGGTGAAAGATGTTCTGGAAGGAGGAAACTCTCTGGTTTTCACTTACGGAATCACCAACGCCGGGAAAACCTTCACATTCTTGGGTCTGTTTCACATTCTTGGGTCTGTTTCACATTCTTGGGTCTGTTTCACCGGGGGGTGACAGATCAGTGTAAACAGCCACACCTTGCAAGATTTTCAGATAATCAAGTTATGCAACCTTTGTGTTGCAGAGTTCAATTTGTTGATCATGAATGGTTAAAGTAAATATTGCATCATGCACCTTAGACGCAGCTGAGTTTCTGCCCTGTGTGTGTTCTCTACTTACATGAAGCATCTAGTAGGAATAATCCATACTTGTAGTTTTTTATTTTTTTAATTCTTGCAGAGGAATGATCACAATAGCCTGCTACACATATGACATTTTGCAACTGTTCTGTGCAACTGTAAACCTTATCAGGAGGAAAAACAGTCTCATATCAGTGCGATTACATGCACCAGTTTATAGACACACGCCTGAGGAACAAATAACCGTTTATATATATTTCTGTCTGAAAATGTAACGGTTATAGAAGAACCGTCCAACAAATATGTCTCTTGTCACTCCAGGTCCGGATGCTGATGCCGGTATCCTGCCCAGGTCTCTGGACGTAATCTTCAGCAGTATCGATGAAAAGGTTTTCACTGGGATGAGCATCAAACCTCACCGCTGCCAAGAGTTCACAAGACTCACCAGGGAGCAGCAGGCGGAGGAAGCTGCGTTCAAGAGAAACCTCTTCAGACAACTTAAAGAGGTACCGTTTTGTCACCAGAAGTTCAGACGAATGAGACTTAAAAAATAACAACATCAGCGTTTATTGATACATTTCAGAATTTTATTTTTCATATTAAGACTCTTAGAATAACAGCAGAGCAGCAACTGTACTGTAGACTATATATTTTTAAAGAATATGTGTGTCTTTGATGTATTTTTAATGTTTTTTCTTTGCATTATAGAGTGAGAGGAGCAATGCCAGCCTGTTGAACTCGACCAATAAGACGATCCTTGAAGGCAAGATATTGATTTATCTTTTTATCTGTTCTGGTTATTAGTTATTAATGCAGCTGCAAATCTTACAAAGAACCCAATTAGATAACATAATTCTGAATATACTATTTAATGTCATGGCATGAAGGGTATTTGAAGAATAAAGTTTCTACTGTTACTGCTTCTACTACAGCGAGTGCTACTACAGGGCGATGACTTTGGATGTTTTTGTCTCTGCTGCAGGCTCCTCTGTGCTCGGGACGACTGTAGCAGCAGCAGCAGCAGAAGAAGAAGGAATTAGCCTGGAGGTAGAAACAGACACTAAATTCTCTGTTTGGGTTTCTTTCTGTGAAATCTACAATGAGAACGTTCACGACCTCCTGGAGGTGGTGCCCAGCCGAGCCCTGAGGCGGACTCCTCTCCGCCTGTCACAGGACGTCAAAGGCAACACATTCGTCAAAGGTTTGTGGACACGTGAGAGAAGACTTGAGCTGGATTTATTTTAGTTTTAAGAAAATATTTGAATAGTGGCAAAATATTATAGGTACTGCAATGAATCTATTTCTATCAACTTTTACTTCTTTTTCTTTTTATCGATACCTCGGCCAATTACAGAAGCTGGGATGCAGAATTTCTTTTTTTTTTTAATAAGCAAATTTAAAATGTGCATGAACAAAGGTGGATGGATACGTACACACACAATGTATTTGGCCTTTTGCATAAATTGTCATGTGGGTCACATTTTTGTAAATGTTTTGAAATCAAACTGTTTCTGTTTTTATATTTCAGCGTATGTTCAATGTGAGAATTTATTGATCAGCTGTGTGCATTATAAATATTACAATACAAGTAGTGAAAATAAATACTGTACATGTGCAGAAGTGAAGAGTTTAGTTGTGCAACTTTGCAGCCTTCAATGCAGTAGAATCATGACTCATCAAGAGTTATACTGAAGTAATTTATTTCTTATACATGATTCATTTATGGTTAAAAGTTACATTTCTGTTCTATCTGTGACAAAAAGTTAAAGTTTAGCCTTTTGTTTCCATCCTGAAGTGTTTTTTTTTTTTTTTGTTCTGAAAGTCTGAATGTTTCCTGCTGGGGGAGCGAAGGTGGTTTAACATTATTGTAATTTCTCCAAGGATTTTATTTATAGATGCACGTCGCTAAACCTGCTTTTTTTTATCCTAATGAACCTTCTACATTTTCTGAAAAGCAATTCATTTGAGACATTTCCTGTGCAGCGTTGACCAATGAGCAGTCATGACTTAAGTTTACCTTCTGTAACAGCAGAAGAAGAACACGCCAAACATGATGGCAAAAAACAACAACAACATATAAAATAAAGAGTGCTTTATTCAGTCAGTTTACTTGAACATCCTGTTTATGTCTCATTTGTACTCAGATCTGCGTTGGGTTCAGGTGAACTGTGCTGAAGAAGCTTACAAGGTGATGAAGTTTGGCAAGAACAACCAGAGCTTTTCCTCCACCAGACTCAACCAGCTGTCCAGCAGGAGGTGAGGACGACAGCGACCTTTACAGTTTCAAACAGCAACTTAACATTGACAGTAAACATTAAATAAGTATAAATCCCCAGAGCACCGACCGGTCAGCCGATATCGTCCTATCAGAGTTATAATGTTATCATGTATATGTTAAAGTTATAGAGGCTACGTTTGATCCTTTTTCTTAATTCAAGTTAAATATATACATATATTATGTATAGTTATTTATAGTTATTAAATTCCCAGTGAAGTTTACTGTTTTATACATTTATACAACATTAAAGTTTACTGTTTGTCACAAGTGTTTGATAACCACATTTGAGGAATCACTGCAAAAAAAATGTGTGTTCATGTATATATGAGATTATCAGCCGATATATTGATATCAAAACTTTTTTTTCTCCCTAATATTGGCATCAGCACAGGCTCCAAAAATCCAGTATCTGTCAGGCTCTGGTATGGAGTAAAACTGTCAACCTTTTGTGCTCCGATAATCAGACTAATATGCCGTTTTGACTAATTTTACTTTGTATTTGAATTGTTTAACGTATTATAGTCTTTCTCTTTTTGGCCCCTTTTTCAAGCCTCTTCTACCCTCCCTAACGACATAATCTGTCCTCCCCCTTTTATTTTATTTTCTGGCACTTGCTTAAACATGCCGCGGGGCATTTTGTGTGGGAACAAAGGTTTCATTTACTCCTGGTTGCACACATTACTCACAAGTAGCCTAACATGTGAGTAACGCCTGAAAGAATAGTGCGAAACATATTGTAAACAGTGGTTGTCGTCGTTAAACACATCTGGTTTTTTCCACTCACACAATCTTAACATGTATCTTCCGTTTTCCTCCTTCTCTCTCTCTCTCTGCAGTCACAGTGTTTTCTCCATTCGCATTTTGAGGATTGAAGATGTGGGAACTCCGAGAGTCCACACAGTCAGCGAGTAGGTGAAAATCTGATTTGAATGAAACTTGAAATATGCTCGTGTAACGGGGGACTATATTAGCCTCACAGTTTATAATAAGACCTCCTGTTAAGTTTCTTTTATATTGCTGATAATAGTGACAGCCTACAGTCTCTACGCTGTGTTGGGATGATGATGATGATGGTGGACTAACAGCGAAGACACCCAGACGCTCCGATTCAATGATGTCTGTTTATTGCTTACAAGCACTTTGGGATCTGGGGGATACAAGCCCGGTCTGAATAAAACTATTTAATATAAATAAAATCAAAGGAAACTTACAACACTAATAAATGATTTCTGTGATGAAGCTTAATAACCGTTAAATAACAAGTTACAGGGCCGATGGAGAAACCTTGACCAGGATCAAAAACTCACTATATTACAGATTATTGATACAGATGAATCAGTTCACATAGATAATCACTCTGAATGTCAATATAATTATAATTAGTAATAAAGTCTCAGGTCAGTTATACTGGGGGATACAAGCCCGGTCTGACTTGTTTCCATGGTGATGGGCTTTATAGCTGCATCGTTACCGTGGATACTATGTAGCCAAGTATTAAATATAAGATAACAGCATAAAATAATGAAAATAACACAAATATGTACACCTTACAACTATTAAATAAAGATAAATTAATGACAAAATTATATTCTATATTAAAAAATGTTGCTATTAGACATAGTGACCATTTAAAGCACAACTAATGTATTAAATGTAACATGCAAGAGGCAGATGTTACACAGGAAATAGAACGTGGTTGTGAGTTTGTCTGGACAGTATGGTTGTGAAAGTGAACGTTACAGCATGTTTTAGAGTTTTTTTTATTCTGTATGTGGATAAAATGTGGTGTTTGTCTCCAGGCTGTGTCTGTGTGACCTGGCCGGCTCCGAGCGATGCGCCAAGACGCAGAATAAAGGAGAACGTCTAAAAGAAGCGGGAAACATCAACACCTCGCTGCTCATCCTGGGGAAATGCATCAACGCGCTACGACACAATCAGCAGGCCAAGTGAGATCATAACTTGTCTTCACGATCGATAGAAGTATAGAGAACGATGAATCAAAGGACAACATGAAAGAGTTGCTCAGTTTACATCAGACTCAGCAACTCTTTAGAACCTTTTCAGCCTTTTTTTTAGCGCTAGTTTTGGTTTACTTTATGGTTGTCTTACTGCTGTTTTCAGCAAAAAACATTAATAAACCCACTGTACACAACCTTCCCAGCTGGAAACACCAGACAGACAACATTTAGGGACTAGCTGGTGAAGAAAGTGGACCATCTAGCAGCTAAAGAGCCAGATATTTTTTCTCAGGAGTTGGTGGAGACCAAACCAGAGCTAAAAGCTTTTTGCTAACTCCAGAACAACTTTATATGTTAGTGACATGTGGTGACTTTCTGTTTGTCATCTTGTTTTTGCTGTCCTTCCTCCCCCTAGTGGCCAAAAATGGATTAATAATGCACCTTTAATCTTTTTAAAATAACTTCCACAGCACATATATCATAAAGTAAGCTAAGCCGTTTGTATGTCTGCTCCTTCCTCAGGCTGCTTCAGCACGTCCCCTTCAGGGAAAGCAAGCTGACCCACTACCTGCAGGGCTTCTTCTGTGGTCGAGGTAAAGCCTGTATGATCGTCAACGTCAACCAGTGTGCCTCCATGTACGACGAGACTCTCAACGTCCTCAAATTCTCTGCTGTGGCACAGAAGGTGCTTATCTTATATCAGCATGTGTTTCCTCTTTTTTTTATAATAAAGCTGCAGATCATGCCGACACACACACACACATTATGTGAATAACCAAACTGTCACATACACATCAGATTCAGGAACTAGCTAAAATTCGTCAATATGCTGACATCTTTTAGGAGGAAGCTGTGTTAATGGATATATTAGTAATTTTCTTGCTTCTCTTATCTGTTTCCAGGTCGTGGTTCTGCCCACCAGGACCCTTCCCATCATAGCCCAGAGGTCTGCCAGCGAGGTCTCCTTCATCAACGGCGGTGAGACGAAGACTCTTCGCGGCAGCAGGAGGAGCTCCCTGATTGGCTGGGAGAGTAGCCTGGAGGATGTACAGGTGGGATCGCTTTATGAGGTTATCTCTTAAAGTTTAATTGAAAAATCATTTAAATATTGAAACTAAGGGTGTAAAAATTCAATAAGATGCAGCGATATATCTTTTTGAGGAGGTTGGATGAATGAGTCTAATGAAAAACTGCTTCAATAAGCACATCGTCTTTCCATCCACTCCCTGTTTTTTTGCCTTGGGTTGATTTTTTTTTTTTTTTTTTTTTTTTGTGAGAAGGAATGACAGGCAGCAGTAATTAGCCAGATGCAATATGTTCCTCATTAGCTCCCACTG
Organism: Thunnus thynnus; assembly: GCF_963924715.1. Classification (NCBI taxonomy): domain Eukaryota; kingdom Metazoa; phylum Chordata; class Actinopteri; order Scombriformes; family Scombridae; genus Thunnus; species Thunnus thynnus. The sequence continues at coordinate 29,136,944 of NC_089530.1, forward strand.
TGGTAATAATTCACATTAGTTTTTTCAGTGGGAACGTCTGTAATTATTCTGCAGAACAGAGCAGGAGAGTCTTATCTTTGAGTCCTGATCTGACGCAAGAGAAACTCTGCTGTGATAAGAACTTTATGACCCTCGTAGAAAAATGTGAGGATTTATGTGTATCAGATAATTTATATATATTTTATTATCACCACACACGACCGAGAGAGTAAAGTTAACAGTGCAGATTTTATATCTACTAAATATCTGTTATACAACTTTTTATTACAAAGTTGATATTTTTGATACTTTTACATGACAAATATACTTTTTTTTTTTTTTTTTGTCCAGGAGGATGAGGATGATGAGTATGAGGAAGGAAAGAGCGTGATGGAAGACACTATGGATCAAAGCGGTGGTGAAGAAGACGGCGATGAAAATGATGATAAAATTCTCATCAGTAAAAAGACGCACCAGGTCGGTTCCTTTAAGTGTTTTTAACAAACAAGTTGCCATTAATTGATCAACATATCAATAAGATCATCTTATTGTAATGTCAGAATAGAAAATGGAAAACAGAAATGATCAATAATAAAAATACGTGTAAGGACATTAGTGGAAATTAAAAATGCTCAAGTGGAAAAATAAACAACTTTCTGGAGAAAACTCTGTTTTTACCTAAGTTTATTTCAGTCTTTCTGACTTACTTTCATCAGACAGGAAGTCTGGAAGTAAGAAAGGTGTAAATGTATAAATTTGGAGGCCTTTTATTTATTTATGGTTCGATCGTGTGTTCACGTTCTGCAGAAGCAGACCACGCTGCTGAAACAGCTGCAGGTCCAGCTGAAGAAGGAGCGAGCGGAGAGCCTCCTCATGGAGGTGCGAGTCAGAGACGAAATCAGCAGAGAGTTCTCCGAGCTCTTCTCTGAAATGCAGAATGACTACAAGTGAGACTTTTGATGTGTTTTTTTTCCTTTTTTTTTTATACACGTATCCAGGAAACTATATCAAAGCCTGCATGTGGTTTTCACTACAGTTCGCTGCCTGGGGCCTAAGATTAGCTGTTGGGTTCTTGTTGTGGGAGCTTGTTTTTATTCGGGTGTCATTAAAGTCAATCTGATATAAATTTGTTTTCATCAGCACCATTTTTTGCCACTTAAATAATGTAATGAAATATTTTTACCCTTTCAGACTGTGTGAGTCAGTGTAAGAATGATACTCTCACAGGCCGTAGTTAATTATATATAATAACTTTTAGACTTTGAAAAGAAAGAAATGGACTTTAAGGAACAACAGATATCATCCATTTGTGATTGATCTTCGACTTTTTTTTTCTTACATGTCTTCAAAACAAAACATCTCCCAGACGGAGCTTTTAGAGAGTTGTCTTGCTGTGAAAAGAATATTTGCTGGTGTTAGATTGATGTAAATATGATGTAAATATTATAGTCAAACAAGCTGTGTGTGTGTGTGTGTGTGTGTGTGTGTGTGTGTGTGTGTGTGTGTGTCTGTGTGTCTGTGTGTCTGTGTGTCTGTGTGTGTGTGTGTGTGTCTGTGTGTGTTTGGTTTAGTGACCGCCTGGCGAGGGAGAGAGAGATCCTGGAGGAACAAGCTGAAAGGAGGCTGGAGATCTTCAAGAACCTTATTGACAAAATGGTCACCGATGGATCCAGTCCGGACGCACAAGCCGTGGTAATACAGCCTCTTTTACTGGGATCACACTAAATGTATTAAACCCCCAGTCTACCCAGTTACTTATTGTGTCGTTATATGTTAAAGGAATAGTTTGACATTTTGAGAAATACGTTTATTCGGTCCTAAATGTTAAATATTCATTGATGAGACTATGCTGAGGCTTTGACAGGAATCTTACTGCATGTTGTATATTTCAAACAACATTCTGGTTCTTCTGTTACACTCATAGTTCAAACAAACGCATCCTTTTTCTCAGTATCAGAGTTTCCTTAATTACTGAGTGTGACCTGGTTCTGACCTTCTCCCGCCTGCAGCTTTCCATTGAAATAATAATGATGCCTGTTGGAACGGCTTTATTTGCCGTGAGAGCAAAGGGACTGACAGTTGTTTGATATCTATATTCTCTATTAATTACCCAAGTAGAGATTTGTATGTCGCTACTGAAGCAGGTATGGGTTAAGTATCATGTTTCAAGATGCTCTTGACAGATGTGGTCTCAGAGCTCCGGGGCAACAGACTCGGATGTTCTGAATGCGGGGATGTGCTCGCTAATCTCCCAGACTAATTTCTCTGATGTTTTCTTCCTCGTGCAAGGGCAACTCTCTGGACTCCTACTCGTCTGACTTGGCCGGCATGAAGAAGGTCCCCGAGGCTGCTCGTAGCTGTCCGGGTTCAGGCCGAGCAGGACCTCAGGGAGACGGATGCGACGCCGTAGAGGAGCCGGAGGTTTCGGAACTGAATGAGCACCGGCGGAAAGTTCAAGAGCAACTGGCTCACAAATCCGCAGGTAAGAACACAGTGTTGTATCTTTGCAGATGTACCATCAGGGACTTTTAAAGGACAGGGTCACAATTTTTCAAGTCTGTCGTAAAACAACAGTCAGGTGCCCATATTTTTTTTCGTTTTGTGGGTTTCTTCTTCTTTTTTCTTTTTAGATATTGTGTATTTATTTATTTATTTAATACATGTTTGCACAGAAGGAGGACTGTGGATTGTGCATTATGAAGGGATCTTCTAATGGTCAGTATGAACAGGAGGAATGATTACAGCAAGAGAAACAGGTTTCACTGATCATCTGGGCTCCTGACTGTTGTTTTAAGACTGACTTGAGAAATTTAGAACGTGTCCTTTTTGCCTAGTGTCCACATCCTGTTGTATCTCTTAAATCTGGGCTATTTCGTAGGTAAATCCAGCGGAGTAGAGGATGAGGAGAAAAGGAGTCTTCTCTCTCAGCTCCAGGAGAAAACATCAGAGGTGGCCCAGCTGGAGAAACAAGTGGCTGAACTCGGGAGTTCACGTGAGGGAGAACGGCTGCAGGTAAGCAGCACATAACCTGGAGGAGCTGCTCAATACTTTGAAGGAGGAGAAGTGATGTCATGAGTTTATCACTGAGGGGCGTGTTGAGTTTAATTATCGTTATCTCCTCTTGCAACATTTGGTGTTGAGGTTTGTTTTATCTGGAGAATTAAGTATTAATTTCCACCAGTTCCTCTTATTATTGTTATAAAACTCTATTGATTCATCTACAGGCATCTAATGTCGACCAGTAAGCAGGTCCACAGGATCAGTTAGAGGTTAATGTCTTTCCATTTCACTTTGTTTACTCACATCTCAGTGACACTCTGTACATCCAGGAGAGTAAATAACTCAATGACCTGTTCATGAGCTCATCTTTCTAACATCTGGACTGTTGCTGCCCTACTTAATATTAGCCTGATGTTCGTTGTAGGGCTTTTTATTGAGAGAGAGTATAATTTAGACTATTATTAACCCAATATGAATGTTTTGATTTTACTAGGACATGACTGCAGTTCTCAGGGTGGGCAATGTTCTATATTTTAATTACATTCAGAATAGAGATACCATTTCTATATATACCGCAGTGAAACATCTGATGGTATCGATATCGCCAACCAATTCCATTACAGTGATTAGCGTTGTTTATAGACGACACCGTGAACACAGAGCAGTGCTCCCGCCTTCATCAGCAGTTTTATTTGTGGCCAGTAAGAGTCCAGTATAGCTGTTATTATGATCTGAATTTCTCTGTCTTTAAAAAAATAATGTAACTGTTAACACCCAGCAGATAACACTCAGTATAAAGTTCTTGCACTCCAGAAATCAGTCGATCAGTTTCATCAGGAAAAATTTATGAATTTCCAAAATATGAATGGATGCGTAAAATCTAAGAGACGACGACACTCAGCTGCATTTCCTGTCAACTGTCTTAAAGTTTGAACAACCTGCTATTGTTGACAGAGTTTAAACTGTTCCTCATATTTATTTTGCAGTCCAACAAAGCTGCAGTACACAGCGAATAAAATACATTTACCAAATTCACATCATACCTGGAAGGTATGACATCCTAACACTGATATACTTTAGGAAATGGGCAACAGTAATGTATATATCGGCTCCTTCAATCTAGACTTTCTATGACAGTTGTTGTTGTTTAAACACTGAAACAGCAACTCATCAATACTTGTATCCAGGAGTTGTCAGCTGCCCTTGAGAGGGAGAAGAAAGCCAGAGAAGACGCCCTGGCTGCGTTGGAGTACCAAACCATGGGGAAAGAGGAGGCAGTTGCATCCTTAGAGGAGGAGAGAAAAGCAAGAGAGGAGACCCTCATCACCCTCAGAGATCTGAAGCAAAGCAAAGAGGAAGTGATGGCGTCCCTCGAAGAAGAGAGGAAAGGCAGAGAGGAAGTTGTGGCGGCTCTCGAAGCTGAGAGGAGAGCCAAAGAGGACGCGGTCACAGCTCTTGCAGAAGAGAAGCAAAGCAGAGAAGGAGTACTCGCTGCTCTCGGTGAAGAGAAGATGGGCAAAGAAGAGGCTCAGTCTGTCCTGGCGATGGAGAGGAAGGAGATCACCAAGCTGGTTGAGGAGAGAGAGAAAATGCAACAGGAGGGTGACGCGCTTCGGCAGGAAGTCAGAGAGCTGACTGACAGGTTGAACGCCACAGAGCGCCAGGTAAACCCGACACCCTGAAACTAACTAAACTAACAATGAATATTGCTAAAGCTTGAGAGGGCATGTTTCTTCTAGTGAGGAATCACATTTTAGTGCTGAGATGACAATGTTATAGGAGAAAGTTTATATTTTAGCTCTTTTTTTCAGTGCCTTACATGGTCTTTTGAGTTTTGTGTTAAAGGACGGGTTCACAATTTTTCAAGTCTGTCTTAAATCAATAGTCAGGAGCCCAAATGAACAGCTTTACCAGTCCACATTATTCAAATAAAGAAAATATACCAGAATAATGGTCACTTATGTTTCATTAAATCGACTTACTGCTGCAAGACTAAAAGAAATGATATTTGTGGAAATCACTACAGGTGACCAGCGAGACGGAGAGAGCTGAACAAGCCTTAGTCCAACTACAAGCTGCCCAAACACAACTGGATGAACACGGCAAAGAGATCCAGGAGAAGACTTCCCAGATCCACACCCTGACTCAGGAGGTTCAGGGCCTGAAAGAGGAGCTGGGGACCACAGCGGCATCGTCTGCTGGTGTCGATGAACAGCTGAGAGAGGAAGTGTCTGACCTTAAGAAGAATCTGGCCGAGGAAAAGGACAAAAACGACAGCAAGCAGAAACAGATAGTGGAGCTGCAGGATGAGCTAGCACAAGCAAAAGAACAGCTCGCTAACAAACAGCTGATGTCAGACCAGCGACTGGAACAGCTCACCGAGAAGCTGAACCACCAGGAAGCAGCTTCCAAACAACAACTCGAGGAGCTGAGAAAGAAGCTTCAAGAGCAAGAAGAGACGTCGCGGCTCGAGTGTGAGGAACACGCCTCCAAAGAAGAAGTGAAACAGCTGAGAGCAAAGCTCGAAGAACAAACACAGGCCTCTGAGAAGCAGGTGGAGGAGCTCAACGAGAAGCTGCAAGAACAAGAAGTGATGTCACGAAAGCAGCTGGAGGAGTTAAAAGACAAACTGAGTGAAGAAAAAGCAACATCTGACCAACTTCTCAACGATCTGAAGCAGCAGCTCAGTGAGCAGGAGCAGACTGCAGAGCTGCTGAAGACCAGACTAGAGGAAGCTAAGTGCAGAAGATCAAACGGTGCCTCTAGCTCTGCCGCCGAAGAGGATCTCAAGAGGTTGAACTCTGACCTCCAGACTGAAGTCGCAACCTTGAGGGAAAAAGTCGCCAACATGGAAGAAAAGAAACCAAGTCCTGGTGATGACAGTGAAGCCTCTTCAGAGACGGAGAAAACACTAAAAGAAAAAGAAAATGAGCTGGCAGAGTCTAAGAAAGCGTCAGCGGAGAGAGAAGCGGAGCTGCAGAAGAAGCTGCTGGAAAAGGAGGCGCAGGTAACATCCCTGCAGAAGAGCCTGAAGGAGGCGCAGGAGCGGCGGGAGGAGGAGGAGAGCCAGGCGGTACAGGAGGCCCGGCGCAGGGAGGCGGAAAGACGCAGGGAGTTGCTGGCCGTGGCGCACGAGGCCATCGCTCAGAAGGATGAAGAGCTGGAGAAGAGAGCCGAAGAGATCAGCAGGTAACCGTTCATTTCCTTTTTTCTGTATAACAAACACTCGTCAACAAAATAAGTCTGTTTTAACACAACAGCCAAAAAGAAGTCTTGCTTCTTCTGCATGCTATTTTGCTGCTTGCATGCTATTTCAAGTCTGTCTTAAAACAACAGTGAAGCCTGTTTTTCTTGCTGTAATCATTCCTCCTGTTCATACTGACCATTAGAAGATCCCTTCATAATGACCTTACAATGGAAGTGATGGAGGACAAAATCCACAGTCCTCCTTCTGTGTAAAAAATGTATTTAAAGTTTATCTGAAGCTAATATGAAGCTTCAGTGTCCAAATGAGTCAAATCAAGTAGATATCTTTCAACGTTACAGTCTTTTTAGTGCCAAAGTTCCTCTTTTTGTTACTAAACTTCCACCTGCAGCTCAACAGGGAAACACTGTCCGAGGAAACACAAAGAGGGAATTTGATGCTAAAAAGACTGTAAATGTGTCAGATATCCACTTGATATGAGTAACTCAGACTGCTGAAGCTGAAGAGAAGCTTCACAGAGACTTTTAAATGCATTAAAAGCACATTTGAAGGATCTTTTAATATTCAGTATGAACAGGAGGAATGATTACAGCGAGGAAAACCTCTTTCACTGTTCATATGGACACCTGACTGCTGGTTTAAGACACACTTGAAAAACTGAACTTACTACTACTTATTGTAATTATAGGATTCCCAATAATTGAATTCTATTTGACATCAAAACCATTTCTATAAAGTATAGTATAGTTGCAAAATGGCCATAAAAGATGAAAAAAGGCCTTAAATAACATTGTTGCTTAGATCAACACTGAATAAATATATAATATATATAATAAAGTTATTATTATTATTATGTGCCCCTTTAATTTAACTGTCAGAAAGCAGTCTGTCTAAATTGGAATATGTTGTTCTGTTATACTGGAGTTGTTTGTTATCGTCTCCTCTCTGAGATGATCAAAACAAACAGTGCAGACTCTGAATTATCTTGTCTTGTTCTATATTCGACTATATTATTCTGTCATTGTGAAATACATCTTTTCTTCCCTTTCATCTCTCCGTGAGCGCCCCGGTTTCCGGGGGAAGGTTGTATTAATCCATCCATCCTCCCGCTGTATTAAAGAGTCTGAGGAGCAGTGATGTTGTTTGTACTGTGATGTACTATCCTGTCTTTTTAAAACACCGGTAGCAGTTCATTGTTATTTTGTCCCAGACTAAAGGTAAATGCCAAGCAGGACTCGGAGAAAGTCAAGAGCCTCGGCCTCGACCTTCAGAGGAAAGAAGACGACACCTCAGACCTCCGAGAGAAACTAGCCGACTACAAGAAGCAGATCCAGCAGGTCCAGAAAGAGGTACACGCACCTCATCATAGAGTAAACAGCTGTCTGTATGCAGCAGTAATATCTATTCATCTTCTTCAAATCGCAGTATGGTTTCTGAAACAATGTTAACGCTCAGGTGGTCACATTTATAATGCAGCTTCTGTATGTTTTTGGCCTTTCAGCCACAACACGCTGCCATTCATCAGAGCGGATATATATGAAAACAAGCCAGTCGCACAATATTCTGTAGTTTTATTGATGTTAGATGAGTTTTCACACACAATTTTCTCCACAATATAAAACTGAAATACTTTATTTTTAGTGCCAAAGTAGAACTTTCCATGACACTGAAGAGGGCTGCAAGAAGAAACATTTTGTTCTAACAATAAAGTTCTTTAAGTTTTGCACAAGTTTTGACCTTTTTAGACTTTTTTCCTTCTTCACCCACCTTTTTAAAGTAGGTGAAGTTGTGTCAGAAGTCTCTGCTCCAGTGTTGCTCTGTTCATTTTACAACATCATCACTGAGTGGAATTTAATCTGGGGCAACGTATTTAAACGATACTCTAATTATATAATCATTTTTTTAAGAATAAAATGTCCAAATTCTTTGATTCCTGCTTCTCAAATGTGAATATTTTCTGGTTTGTTTAGTCTTCTGTGACAGTAAACTGAGTATATTTGGTTTGTGGACAAAACAAGACATTTGAGGACGTCACCTTGGACTTTAGAAAACAGTGATTGACATGTTTCACCTTTTTCAGGCCCAAATAACTAATAGAGTAATCAAGAAATTAATTGACAGATTATAGATAATGGAAATATAGAATACACGTATCCCAGTTAGATGTGGTATCAGATCCTTTCTGTCTGTCTCTTCTGTGTCCGAATTAAAGCAAAGCCAGTTAGAAATGAAATGCATCATTAAATATTCATTTTAAGTCGATTGCTAGTAAATATAAGCAATTAAATACATTCACCAGTAAGTTTCAGGCCAGTTTCTCTGGCAAAAATAGATCTGAGGTGTAAAATGTGCTCACATAGTAGATTATTTAAAAAAAAAACTTAGAGGGATTAAACTGTCCTCAGATTGCACTCTGCTTTAGATTTTTTACATTTTCATGCTTGTTTGGAGATCTTTTATAGTCCAGAGAAGGAGCAGTTCTCTATATTTAGCTGAAAGTGTAGTTTATTTGCAAGTTGGAGAAATTAAATGAAGGGAAATACAGAACAGCTGCAGTACTGGAAACGTATTAGACACTAACAGCACACAGCTTGAATTCCTTTTATCTGTAATGTTGTGAAAACCTTTTATTTACAGTAGATTGTGTTTTTCTTTTCCCCCCTAAAGATCTCAGCCATGAGAGAAGAGGAGAAAGCTTTGAGGCAAAAGTTGACTGATGCAGAAAAAACGAAGAAGCAGCTTCAGTCCGACCTGGCCAACAGAGACAGAACCATCCAGCAACTCAAAGTGGTGAGATGATCTTTCTCTTTCACTGCAGAGTTTTTACAAAAATAAATAAAGTTCTGAAGGCTTCGGCTCAGTTTGCTCTGGAAGAACAGCATCCTGTTCAGCACGCACCTCCCTCTGACTGCTCTCCTCCTTTCCTCCCTCCAGGAACAATCATCCGACACCAAGTCTGATCAGACGCTGCAGCTCTACCAGAAAGCCTGTAAAGGTAAAAATAAGCCTGTATGCTTCACTAGAGAAAAGTTCTGCTCTTAAAATCGGCCTGATCACATCACTCTTCTGTAGGACTGTGCCTAATAATTATATTCATTAATCAATATTATTTTCCCATTATACCATCATAAATTCCCAGATCTTGTAAATGTACAATGATATAAAACATAAAAGCAGCAAATCCTCACATTTGAGAAGCTGAAATCAGTGAATGTTTGGTATTTTGGTTTGATAAATGATAAACTATCGACGCCTGGCTACAAATAGAGCAGCAGGTCATAAAGCAGAGTAAATATGAGACATAAAAACATTTCTTTATCAGCTGAAATTTCATTTAAGACTTTTGTGTTGTCAGTAGAGGTCATTCAGGGTTGCTGCATGATGGGAAAAACCCAAAAATGAAACTCTCAACCCTCAAGTGTTTTCTAATGAAAGCCTTCCAGTAAAACACTGAACCTGCCCTGCAGCTGATCTCTGACCTGTCTGCAGCGAAAAGATAAATACCTGATTAATTAAATGTATTAGTATGAGAGCCAGGGTGGTGTTCTGCTTGTAAATATGTACCTGTGTGTGTGTGTGTGTGTGTTTCTGTTGATTTGCAGATCTGGAGGCGAAGGAGAGCATCATGGAGGGAATGCGTTTGGCTCTGACGGAACAGGAGGAGACGCAGGACGAGATGGAGCAGGTCCTGGAGGAGAAACTAAACCTCATCCAGGAGCTCACCGGTGGTAAGAAACACACAGGAGCTGAATACAAATCAAAGAGAGAAGATAAGCAAACATGGACGCTGTGAAAGCATGTAGATTTCATTGTTTTGCATTTAAAAAAGCGGTCTGGCCTGCAGAGAGTTTAGACTAATCCTCTTATTCTTGTAAACTGCAGAGAAATAAAAATGTTCATGACATTAAATTGATAAATGAGACTAGAATAAACCTGTATTCTCTCACCGCTACAAGACATTTGGAAGCTAAAGTCAGATCAGTAAGTCAACCAGCGTTACAGGAAACAAACACACAGGATGTAGAGTGTAAAGTACGGAACATCAGAAGAAGATGTGCACATGAGAGGAGATACGATAAAACACCAAACGAAGCTTTGTTTGGTCCTTATTGCATTCTGATTATTACTACAAAAGAAAAAAAAGAAACAGGAAGGAAAAAGAAACACACGCTTGGCAGGAAGTGAGCTCACAAGCTTGCCACACAGATAATATCTGCGTGTGTGGCGTTTAGGGAGCATCAGTAAATTGTAGCGTCTACTGATAGTCTGCATGAGAGGCGTTTAGGCAAGTTTATTTGTGTAGCGCATTTCAACAGCGAGGCAATTCAAAGTGCTTTATATAGAGTATAAAAGGCATCAAAACAGAATATAAAAGCAACACAAGTAAAAAGACATCAAAACAATTAAAAAGTGTTAAATTTGGAAATAAAAAGAAGCTAAAAGGGAATAAGACAGATAAAACAAGAGAATAAAAGCTTAGGGGATGGGGATTGTTCTCTCTAGGTATTCTGCGTGTGAGGCGTTTAGGGAGCATCTGTAAATTGTAGCGTCTACTGATAGTCTTCATGAGAGGCGTTTAGGGGACGGGCAGTTGTTCTCTCCAGGTATTGAGTTATGAACGGGAGCTGCACTAGTCTTCTCTAATTTGGAAAATTGATTATTTTGAGAAATTCTTTTAAAAGCAAAACCTCCCAAAGCACCAGTTTTCATTTAGGTAATTAGTCAGTTACAACGTTTTTATATAAATCGATGTAGTTGGTCACTTGGGCAAAGACATTAGATTTATATTTATAAAAACAAAAAGAAAGAAAAAAAACTTGAAGACTTGATTAACGAAGAGAAAATTACACTAAAAATTCTTCTTGGAATGTAAATATTAATCTTGTTGAAACTAGTGTCTTGTTCTTTTGGTTTTGATTATTTCAGAGGTTGAGAAGCTGAGAGGAGTGTTTCTGCAGCAAGACCGTGGAAACAATCCGCTCTGTCAAACAGACAACCCATCAGATGACCTCAAAGCGGCCAAACGCGAAGCTGCTCAGGCTCAGGAAAGCTTAAAGGTAAACGAAGGGGATTTATTTACAAAAGTTGTCTTAGATGGTAGGACCAGAAATGTGTCTTCTCTAATGAAGTTTGAGCGGAGGAAACATTAAAAAGATGACATTGCAACAGGAATATTGCGATAATTTAATACATTTACTAACTGTTTTTGAAGATTCGCAGCTACAAAACTGGTGCAAGCAACTGTACATCCTTCTTTTGCATTCCTCCCTTGCAGTATTTAAGGCAGATCCCCAAACAAAAAGCCCTGAAAAATGTCAGTGTTTAGACCAGTTTTTGTTTTTTTTTTTTTTAAACAAGGAATTATAATTCATGAACAACTCCCCCCTGATCACTTGGATGTGTTCTTGCCCTTGAATAAAAACTAGTTAGACTGAAATCTGTTGTCAGATTTAATAGCCTTTCTTATGATTTTGTTACAGACAACTGCAGATTAGTTTTATCAGGTGTTCCAGCTCAAACAATTTTCCTCTTTAAAAATCAACTTGTGTGCAGCTGTGTACAGAGAAACACCAGACCGAACGTAAAAAGTGGCTGGAGGAGAAGCTGTTCCTGATTGGCCAAGCTAAAGAAGCAGAGGACAAGAGGAACCATGAGATGAGGAAGTTTGCAGAAGACAGAGAACGCTACACTCGGCAGCAGAGCCAGCTGGTAAGAAGTGGTTGCGAAACATGAACGTGCCAACAGCTGAGCCAAAATACAGCTAAAATTAGCAAACATATTTTTAATTTAGCCAACATATTTGCTACATTGGTGCACTGATATTCCTGTTTAACAGTTTCACTTTGTCTCTTTTTCTTATTCACACACATACAGTGCACCACCAGTAATTTCCACCATACAGTGTTTTGAAAGTACATTTCCCTCTTTGTCAGGAGTCCCTGACGTCCCAGCTAGCAGAGAAGGAGCAGACCATGGAGCATTGGAGGAAGGAGAGAGACACTCTGGTTGCAGCTCTGGAGGTCCAGCTCCAGAAACTTCTCTCCAGCCAGGCGGAGAAAGACAAACAAGAGGTCGGTATAACATAAAGATGATGAGACTCGTACTGGATGCCTTTTCCATCAACTAGACTCATCGTTCAGTTATAACAGATTGATCTGAGGTTGAGGAGGAAGATTAAGGAGGTGTTGTAATATAAGATGAAGATAATCCATAGGAGGTGTCTTTAGGCTTTAATGGACTATTCAACTCTGAGTATCAAAAGCTAAAAAAAAAATCTGCTCTGTCTGCTCTCTTGTGATTGAAATGTACGTTTCACCTCCGTACCCACTCAATCAGTCATGTCAAAGCAGTTGTTTCCCATCATCAGTCAAGGCAAAACACCTGCTGTGATGTTATTGATTTAGGTTTAGCCGGAGGGGGAAACACGACTGCAAGTTTGAACCTGTAGAGAACAAAACATCAACAGTTTGCTGCCCTCATTTCACACAGTGTTGATTTACCCTTCAGGTAGGATTATTTGGAGAGCAGAACCCTGATGTGGTGTAGAGAAAGGAGGTGAAAAAAATCTCTCAACCATCACTTTACTGAAACTTAAAAAAAAAAAAAGAAAACCTTAAAGGACCAGTGTTTAGGATTTAGCCGTGAGGTTGCAGATTGTAACCAACTGAATACTCCTTTTCCTCACCCGCCCCTTCAAGGCCAGTAGATCCCACTAAATATCACACACTGGCCCCTTCAAGGAATGTAGAAGAACTACGGTGGCCGTGAAACTTGCAAAAAACACGAAAGGCCCTCTCTAGAGCCAGGGTTTGGTTTGTCCATTCTGGGCTACTGTAGAAACATGGCCGTGCATAAAGGGCTCATTCTAAGCTAACGAAAACACAACGGTTCTTATTTTCATGGGATTATACACTAATTAAAACATACTTATTAATATTATATTCAATTTCTGCTGATATTTTTGCAAGTAGATCCCACTAAATATCACACACTGGTCATTTAAGGAATAGGGCAGCGTGTAATGTGCGTAGTTGAGCAAGCGGCAGAAAAGTGAGCGGAGCAGAGGAAAAGCTTAGCAATAAGTTATCAATCAGTCAGTTAATCTACAGTACAGGATCCAGTGTGTCAGTTAATCAATGCTGCAGCTTCTCAAGACCAACAAAAGTCTCGTCTGTTGCTTCCTCAACTGCTGGAAAAGTAAAGGTTAGCCCCGAAGTTAGCGACAACAAGTTAGCCTATCCTGACCAGGCTCACTGACCTTTTAAGGTGGACTGACCTTTAAGGTGGACCAGCTACACCAGCATTCAAACTTACTAACCCTAACCCTTTGAGAATCCTCACTACTGCTTGTAAAGTTAGAATGATGGTGTTTTAGTGTCTTCTTGTATTGCAGTAATGGTTCAAAACTCTGGATAACATTTTTGGTGAAAAGCATAAAATCAAAAAAGAGGGTGGAGAGAAAGTGTCACAGATTGAACACTTCCTCTTCCAGAGCGTTGACGGTGGCGGCGTCAGTGTGACAGAACTTCAAGCTGCTCTGTCAGAGAGAGAGACGGAGATCTTGAGACTGAAGGAAGAGCTGAAGGCTGCGACGACCAAACAGGAAACAACCGTACAGGTTAGTCTAAAAAAAAAAAAAGAATACGCCACCCCAAATCTGAATGCTCTTATAATTCAATTAATTAAAGCAGGAATCTCATCTCCTGCATCATAATCTATTTCTCTGGTGGTCCGAACAGCGTCAAAGAGAGCCACATACCAAAAATGTTAATGTTTATTTTATATTAATAAAGTTGCACATTACAACTTTACATAAAGTTAGAGAACATTCACAGCTTTGTGGCTATTTTTTGTACTTGAATCCAGATATGAGTGAAGGGCAGCGATGCAGTTTTGCTCTTTTTATATTTAAATGTTTTATTACTGATGTTTGTTTTTCATCTGTGCTCAGGTCAGGAGTGAACAGGTCAGAGCACACCACAGAGATAACAGCCTGGCGGAGGTAAATGTTTGTTTTTGATTGTTTGCTCTGTTTTTCCTTTACTTTTTTAAACCTCTTCCAAAAACTATTTGTGAAGTGTGAACATAATAAAGGAGAAGGACATAGATCAAGGAGATATAAATCACAGTTTTATGTCAGTGATAAGGTGAATGTCTTTGCTTTCTGGGCATTCAGCCTTTTACTTTATTTATCCATAAATCTCCGTCTTTAAAGTGAACCTGCAGACTACAGACAGATATAACTTTCATCTTTTTTAATTTCTTGTTTTAAACTTCAGTACATCATGTCAACAAGGTTAAACGAGGACTGTACGTCATTTACAGGATGCTGACATTGCTAATCTTAAACTTTTGTTGCACATCTTCTCGTCTGTATGTGAGGAGGCTTCAGCTCCAGAAACACTTAAAAATGTATAATTTCTGTAAAGCTGTTTCAATCATTCATCATAGAGGCTGTGGTTGCACCTGGCAGATAAATCTAGGATGAAAGATTAAATAATACATTTATCAACATCTTTTGCATAAAAAAAATTGTTATTTTCAAATTCTTGGCAGAGTGAAACCATTAACAGGAAGTCAGGAGGAAGGAGAGACATCAGAGCGTCAGTCAGCAGTCAGGTAAGCTCATGAAAAGTCAAAATGTTTATATTCTGGGTTTGCAGACTGTCACTGTTGTGGTGTCCTCACCTTGTAGTTACCAACAGATCAGATATTACCTCAACCCTTCACACAACCAAGTGACCCCTGACCTTAAAACCACGTGTCGTTCCACAGGGCTCCGCTGGTTATCCGTCCGTGTTGGACTCCTCTGAGATTTCCACAGAAAACGGCCGGACGAGTCGTTTCCCGCGGCCCGAGCTGGAGATCTCCTTCAGTCCTCTGCAGCCGAACCGCATGGCGCTGCGACGCCAGGGAGAGGAGAACGCCGTCACCGTCAAAATCACGCGCTCGGCACGCAAGAGGAAGAGCGGAGAGATGGAGAAGGTAGGAGCCAAAACAAAGACTCGTCCGCACATTAGTCAGTCGTTCAAACATTGTTTCATATTCACAAGTATAAATGCGCAGCGTGCGGCGGTTTAAATGATGCATTTCTGAGTTTCTTGGAAATAAATCCTCCCTAGATAACTAAAAGTACAACAGATGTGCAGTTTGGACCTCAGAGATGGCCTTTTTCCCATTATTTTCAGAGATGATTTTTCACTTGTACATGCTGTGTGTCATACATGTTGTGTGGAGAAAATGTCACAGTGAAACCTTTTCCCCTCAGCCGCCATCAATCCAGCACTTGTAGTGTAGAATTGTCTTACACTCCTGGGAAATAGAGAGCAACAGCAGCTGAAATGGCAGTTGTAAATTTGGCATTTCTACATCTGTACATAGCAGATTCAAACAGTGGTGATGTGGTAATTAGTTTGGCATTTCAAGTAATTATGTTTTTATCTTTCTGGTAGCAGGGCGCCGTTACAAAACATGTGACATGTCTGTGTATATCTTCAGTATGCTTGGTGTTTTTACAGGGTTTCTGCAGGTCTTGAAAAGTTTTTTTAAAAAAACTTAGTTTCTTGGAGAAAAGGCCTCACTGGTATTAAAAAATTCCATCTATCCATCCATTAGTGATACCACTGCGGAGAGAGGCGAGGGTACACCCGGGACGGGTTGTCAGTCAATCAGAGAGCTCAGACATCCAGACAGAACACCGTTCACACTCACATTCACCAACAGGCAATCTAGAGCTGCCAATTTACCTGAACTGCTTCTTACAAAAGTCTTATTTTACTTTATTTTCTCTTACCCGCTGTCGGCTGTAATGATAGTTATAAAATGTTTTTGTATCTGATTATGGCTCATCAGGAGACACTTATAAACTAAAAGTGTGATGTTATTGCAGTGGATTATGCTGCAGGAAGCTGTTTGATTCTTTTTTTGTGGAGTTTCAGCTATCAAATCCATATCAAAAACAGTAATTACTGCTAACGACAATAAGTAGGAAGCTCATCCAATCATAATGCACAAGTGTCAAATTTAGCAAAAACTTAAATGAATAAATAATTTCTTATTGGTTAATCAATCTATCCATTTTATGCTGCCTATCATGGTTCAGGCAGCATGTATTTAATGAACATTAATAAATGAGATATAATATAATAATAAAGAATTTTAGACCATATCATCCTTACTGGTTTTCCATTGTACTTTCATACTTTGGCCAGTAGGATGGTGAAATAAGTATTAAATTGCATCCTGTGTGGTATTAAACAGTTGCAGAAACCCTACTTTAATACATTCAGATAGTAATGATCAGTGCATTCAGACTGTTTACAAACATATCAAACAGTAATATCTGTATTTTGTATCATCTGGTTAAAATCTGCTGCATTAGATGAAAAAATAAGAGTTTTAAGATGGTTCAGACTCATCATTACTGAGCTAGAATACGTAATTTAAAAGTAAAAGTAAAAATAAAAGGAAGTAGTGACAGTAGCACTTGTCACAGCAGCTATTCTCACTTTAAAGAGTGTTACGCAATCGCTTGGAAGATCTACAAATGTAGTTTGTATACTGAGTAGCAATGTGTGAGTAGTACAAGTAGCAAGGTCAACAAAGCAATCCCATCTGTGCCATCTGGAAATGGACGGCAGAGTTTTTCATCCTGTGAACTGGTTGATACTACGGATGTTCAGTGAAACCAATCGCAAGTCACAGATTGTCTGGGAAACTAATCCCAGAACAGACCACAGAGGCTCCTCGGAAACAAGGCCAGACTAGTGAGGCTTGCATAGAAAAGTGAAAAGCTGCACTCGGAGGGGTGAAGATGGTAAAGGTGGTTTTCAGGACACAGTTTCGCTGGGATTTCATTAAAGGCAGCAATGGAGACACACTTATGTTAATTTGTTTGTTTCGACTAATTAAAGGGAAGTAGGCTAATGCCTCTGTTACATTTGACTCCCAAAGGCATGTGACACACGCTGATGCTGTTATCTACACATACACAGCCTGCTTTTTATCATACTGATCATTTGATATAGATTAAAAAAAACAACCTATGTGGAGCACAAACTCCAGTATATTTACATGAATCTGAAGTCATTAAACATCACATATATGATGAAGTTATTTATTGTGGTGTCATGGATACAATTCCCAGCTGGCATGAGTTTCCAAATAGAAGCACACACAGATCTTGACATCTATAACAGAATTAGTAAATTATTGATAACACATTTCTCTCAAGCTTTTGAGAGAAAGTTTTTTTAACATTAAAACAACAAGATTTAACAGCAATTCCCATCTTTGATCATTTGTACAGCGGAAATTTGAGTCACTAAGTGAAAAATTGATGCTCTTAAATTATGATAGATAGAAAAAAACCTTCAACTTTTCTCCAAATCATACAGCTCACTTTTCCCTCCTTAATATTTTTGAATCTGCTAACTTCAAACAGTAGTTTAAACCAACTTAAACTCCATCTTTAGGTCTAGATAAGCAAGATGTAATGTGTGATTCAAGGCCATATTTGTGTTAAATATCCATATATGTCCTTAATTATGTATATTTTCATACCATTATTGTTTCCTGTAGATATAAAGCATGTAGTCGGGATAGTAAAAAAACACTGTCAGGCATGAACCCACCACTTATAGGTCAGAGAAAACAATCTCATTCATCATGAATAACACTTACAAGGAGAAACTCACACTTTACTGATAACACATGCACACACACACACACACACACACACACACATACTGTACACCCCCCCCCCCTCAGGGAACACATTAAACAAGCATCCCGCTCAGAGAAACACAAGGTCAGGCACAGTTCACTCGTCACATCACTGTTCCTCTGTTACTGTCTGCAGCTTGTACAACTCCTCTGTTTCGGATCTCATTCACAAAGAACTGCTTTCTTTTTCTCTTTGTCTCTTTGGCAAACACATTTTGGAAAAAAAGCATCATATCTCCATCTGGAGAAAAGAAAAAAATGTGTTGACAGAAGTATAAAATAGGAGACAGGCAACAGAAATGATACATTACATTTTCTTCTCATTGCCTTTTTTTAACCCAAAATGCAAAATTTAGATGAGTCACCTGCACCAGGGAATGTTTTTTCTTTCATCCTTCCCTCTAGATTGCAGATATCATAAATGATCAGTAATTTTTGTCACTCTGTGGCTCTAAACATAACTACAGTAAAGCATTCTCGCTTGCACAGTAATATTATATATCGTTATTATTGTAATTTTACAATCTTGGCTGCTTGTTGCTCATCTTATAAACACTGAATTTCTCTTTGTTTACGCACAATCCCAAGTGGCAGTGTGTTTGAGAGGAGGAGGAGTGCTGCTGGTAATTTATACTTCAGCACGTGCTCGCTGTCTTAAGGTTTCTGCTCATTAAGT
Organism: Thunnus thynnus; assembly: GCF_963924715.1. Taxonomy (NCBI): domain Eukaryota; kingdom Metazoa; phylum Chordata; class Actinopteri; order Scombriformes; family Scombridae; genus Thunnus; species Thunnus thynnus. The sequence goes on from NC_089530.1 coordinate 29,155,528, forward strand.
AACTGTTGTAGCAACGACAATATGAGCCATCACTGAAGTGACCAATTTTGTGCATGGCGAACCAGAATGATGAACTAATGATATGAGGATAATATCAAAAGGACAAATAAAGGAAACTGTGTTTTGCTTGATAGTCATGATCGCTTGATGATCGTCGCCGCTCTGAAGTGGTGACTTTATAAATGCTGCAATCTACAGGAAAGAGGAACTGATTTCATGAGGTGTAAATCAGAGGTCCTTAACCTTTTTTGTACCACGGACCGGTTTAATGTCAGACAGTATTTTCACGGACCGGCCTTTAAGGTGCGGCGGATAAATACAACAAACTAAAATGATACGACTGGTGTAAAAACTGTGGTATTTTCTAAATATAATAGTAAACCTGAATCCACCGTGTACTGTGCAGACCGGTACCAAATGACCTACGGACCGGTCCGTGGCCCGGGGGTTGGAGACCACTGGTGTAAATGATTAACTTGCAAACAAGTTGTGATTTCAAGAAGCGCTCAGAAAGACATCAGCAGTTTGTCTTCAGTAACATTGCTACATGAACTTTGTCACTGCGACATCTTTGATACCTGACAATGAGTTTCTTATATTATCCAACAAAACCTACAATAGAGACGGAGCGCGATTAAGTCCCGCCCACCTCAGAGGGGAAAACAATTCATTGCTCTCCATTGATTTTGTATTGCGTGACGGAGCCTCCTTATTGCTTCTGTCTACTAGCAAACAACAGAATAATGCCTAAAAGTCACTGTGTGTCGAGATGCAATAACAACAGTGTAAAGAACCCAGAATGAAGTTTTTATAAGCTGCTGAAGAGAAAAACTGAGCCTTTAAGAAGGCAAAAGTGGGGCTGTGTGCTGTGTGATGGGAGAGACAGACTCAAACTGTGCTGCACAGACAGCCTGCAGCTCTAAAGCCTCCGTAAAATCGACACATATACCTGGACACAGAGAAACACAAAGGTTGAAAGTAAATCACAGAATAGCTAACCTGCATTTGGTTAAAATGCGAACTGTTAAAAGAGCCTGAAAGGGAAATGATTGCACGTCAGTGTGTAATTTCCTGGCCTATTTTTACAAACCGCGCTCACCATATCAGCTGTTAAGTGTCATGCCAGCCTGTTATGTGGTGGAGTTTGCTATACAGTTGTGCTATTTCTACTGCAGACGTGATGTCAGCCCTTGCATTCATGTATTGCATCTTAATGTAACAGGTTTAAACATATGCTATAAACTACTTTTTCCTCTCTGGTAGACAGGTTGCTAAAATAATCCTTTGACATGCTGAAATCATGTTTTTAGCTCTGTCTCTATAGGATTTGTTTTTGTTAGTGTTATTATGTTACTTTTACTTAATATATTTTGAAATTAAACGTTTTTATAGATGTTTAAAATATTCTATATGCCACAATCAACAATAACATCTTCACTCTTCATTCTAAGACAGCCCTATTCTGGAGTTGTCATAACTGTTGCTTATAACCCCACAGTGATACATGATAATCCCATAATATACAAGCATAACCCTGTTGTCAATGACAGTATGTACATGTCATGTAAACCAGTTTTACTCCTGCTGTACAAGAGTGTTTAGCTCCTCTTTTTTTTTTTAAGGGTCGATCGTGTTTACGGTGTCGTCTCATCTTAGGGGTTGGCACATATACATCAGTTTGACACCTTTGCTCAGGGACTATTTTGACAGCAATTTTCACACCTTGAATCACAACCACAAGCCTCCCTGAATAACTTTTTTGTCACCAAGGGCAAGGGTATGAAATGGAAGTAAGCTCTGAACATGTTGAAAATAATGAGACTGACAAAAGCTTTACTCGAGTAAACAAAGCTTTGCAATGATATAGCAAACAAACATGAAACAGACCAATGGATGTCATCGCATCATAGAGAAAAATCTGTCCATGGCACAATTTTCCAAAACAAAATCTCACTAAACAAAAGCTATTTTTACAGAGAGTTAAGTCACATACTTTGTCAATTTAGGGTTAAATAATGCTACATTTTGTTAAAATGAATAAGACTATTTTAAAGTGTACGAATATTGGAAGGGAGGCATTTTGATTGCAGCAGTCAGCTGATGTTTGCTGTAACTGAAAGTAACCGAAATTGCAATTAGTGTTCATATAAATGTTCTTGAGACTTGAGTTCTCCCAGATGTATCTTTCCGCCGCAGTCATCTTCATCTCACAGAAAGTGAACCTCGCTGAATAAAAGATGAAGATCGTTTTGAGATGGCACCGAGAGGAAAGCTGTTTTAGAAATGGGATTAGTCAACTTTGTGAAGCAGCAACTTAAAAGCATGTTGCTCACTTAGGTGTTTTTGAATGTTTGGAAATCAAAGGTGAAAAGAAAGAAGTCTTCATTATAAGTAAGGCTGGGTATCATTTTTACAATTATACTGTCAGTATGATACCAGAGTTTTTCATACTAAAACAGTCAACATGTTTTTCTACAAAACACTTTAACAAAAGAAGCCAAAGTTGTCTGAACACAAGCAGCCTTGACAGTATTCAGTACTCTGTGTAATGGACACATATATCCATGTACATATATCCAGCCCTCCGTATAAAAAATCACTAAAAAGTCACTTTTACAGGACCATAGAAAAATTACAGAAAGTACAGATATTTAAACAATTTTGTGAATGTGCCAATCATATAATTGGTTTCATTAGTTTGCTGCTCTACTCATAAGACTTGCAGCAGCAGGAAGGACTCCCTGTTAATGTTCATCTTTCCTCTTTAATATTTTAAAACTGTCAGCAGTAAGAACTGTGTGAAAATGTGTTAGCGATGTGCCTACATGCTCTGACAAAAGCTCATTAACTGGAGCATATTAGGCCACGTTCATGTAACAAGCCCTCCTCCAATGTAACTAGGCTCTTTTGACTCCTTGTGCTCTCGTGGTATTACCATATTTTCTCTTTTGATACCAGCAGTGGGAGTATTTATGCTGGAGTGAAAGCTCTGCGATGAAACTCCAAAGTAATTTCACTAATGACTGCCGTTCTGCTGACTGGGCTGGGTTCAAGAGAGAGAACTGGAAATGAAACGGAGTGGAAGTGTAATGAAAAGCCCACAAAAAGATGTAATAGGCTTTTTCTATACACACATGCTGGTGTGGCTTGACTCGGTTTGACTCGGCATCCCAGTGCAGCAGGGATTTGCATTTCCATTACAACAGTGAAGGTGCGTCTTTAACTGATGATGCGCTTGTCTTGAGTCGAAAAACAGCGGGCGGTATACATCATGGCTGTGACTAGTGGTCAATGGTGCAGCTGTAAAACAGCGGATAAACACATTTAATTTCCTATAAATTCTTCACAATAAAAGTTCCCCCGTCATTTTGTTATTTAAAAGCTTTTAATATGAAGCAGCAGGAAATGTGTTTTCATCAGCAGTAACTTAACACGGCTCCATTATGGCTGAAAGCAACCAGGAAACGATAAAATAAAAGGAAATATCTGAAAGTACAAACGAGGACGCAGGAGAGAAACTAAACTTCAAACCACAGAGATTCAGTTAGAAGCTACAAAAGTACTGAGAGCTGAACTCACAGAGGAACAGCTTTCTCTCTGGTCTCTTGCACAGACATCAGTCTCACAACACACACTTGTTTGAGGGGAGAAGCAGGAGAAGGGGGGGTCGTCACGGGTTGGTTGCGGTTGGAGGTGGGTCAAGCGTGCTTTGGCCCAACTCCGGAGATGGTCCATCTCGGGCACAACTCCACACAGTAAAACCAGTAACGGAAACAAAAATCAACTCGGCGCAGCCAAAAGTGCAAATGGCAAAACACTATAGGTGTTTGTGTTGAGGAGGGGTTCTATAGCACATCCAAACTGATGTGATATAACATAAGATTGTGTTCTGGGGTTCTGGGGCAGCTCAGTCAACATTTATGAACATGAACACGTCCCTCTTTAAAAAGGAAAAAAAAAAAGACTGAATCAAGAAGATGGGAGACCCAGACAGATTCTTGATGGTTATAAAGATATTTCTGTTATCCTGAACAGAGGCTTACGTAAAAAAATGCTTTGTACTTAATAGCCCAAATGTGTCAAGAGTCCTCCAAATGAGTCTCCAAGCAGTGGAATGAAAGGAACACCTGAAATTTGGATTGCCATTGATGCACAGTTCTTTTTCAACATGAAAAAACCCATTTCAGCATCATAGAGATGGTCTGACTTTTTTTTTTTTTTTTCTTTTTTTACACTTTGTTCTCTAACCAATACCTCTATTCATGCTGCTGCAATGACCCAGTTTCCACTTAAAAAGCAGTGAAATGAACTGAACATATGAGGAAAAATGATACAGAGGGAGTTTCAAGTGTCAAGAGCCTTAGGGTCACGAGAGCGTCAACACATCAATGACCCCGTCAGCCTTCATACAGTATGAGGCCAAAAAAGGAGAGCGTAGAAACATTTTTTACCCAAGAACAGAAAAAAGAGAGAGAATAAGGTGTTGAGAAAACAAAAGGGGAAAAGTGAGTTTTAAACCAAAATAGAAATGAGCCAAAATAATTCGAGAGGAGAGTGCTGAGGGAGGTGGAGGCAGCACAGAAAGAAACAATTGACAGAGATTGGTTAAGGGTTAGAGGGAGGAAGAAAGCAAAATGAAACAAGACAGGAAGGAAGGACAGATGGATAAAGAGCGGAGGGAATACAGCAACAGAGTAGAGAGGAGGAAAGATGAAGAAAAGAGGAGAAACCAGGGTGGCAAGGGGAGAAAAGGAAGATAAAAGTGGCTAGCAAGCCAAGTCAAGACAGAGATAAGGGGGGTTGGTGGAGGGGAGTTAAGATGGCAAGATGAAAGAGGAGGGATTGTGGGTAGGGTGGCTGGATAGGAGCAGAGAGAATTAAAAGCAATGGAGGAGGGTAAAAACATAGCAGAAGAAAACTGACACATCAGTGACGGTTACTGAGAAAGTTTAGATCTGAGCGGAGCCCAACTGTGCAGCCTGTACTTAATATACACATCCATTAACTCAACATCTCCTTCATGTTCTTTATCACACGCAGACACATTTAGAAATGAAGATGTGTGTACTTACTGTACCACTGGAAACCCACTGACTTGTCTTAATGTCAGCGGAGAATATAGGCTATAATTATTAGCTGTAAGACACGTGGTGCAATGTTGCCTTAATGTTAAAATAAAAACACAGGATATGCTAACTTTGATATACTTGAATGGAAACCCCCAAACATGACGGTGTCTTGACTTATTGCTCAGTCACATTCATGCAAGTAAAGTGTACAGATATGCTGGCTGTTTGCGTCACTGCATGTACACGCAAAACCACGCGGTATGAAGTGACACAGCCTATACTTACCGAAATGTACTGTCCCCTTTCACACAGCCTGTAATGGATCACCGCGAGCCCTCACTGTCCCTCCTTCAGTTACACAGCCTGTAATAGAGGCTTTCCAGTTCCATCACAAAACTACCAACGCCGTCATTTGTCATCATGGGGACCCACTGGAGAAAAAGCATGGAAATAACTGCTAAATATATACTGTAACAGCCAAGCAAGACAAAAGTACTATTTTGATGGGTTACGTTTTACCCAAGGAGGTCCTGCATTTGGAAATTTTACTTGCGTCACCAGTTGTGGTGGAGTATTTTGACAGGATAAGATTCCTCCTAAACCCGTGCTCAGAAGACTCAAGTTACGTAAGAGTGCACTGTTAATAATAGAACAATTATTAGTTACAAACTTGACATTTAACTGATTTTGGAAAAGAACATTCATGATAATTGCATGTGGTCCCAGAATATTCTGTTATGTGATGTTTTTTATATTAGCAACTGACTTAGCATAATGTTTAAGGGTCACTCGTACTGCAGAAACCCTTATGAATAACTCTTAAAGTAGCTAAAGTGTACACTACTTGCCCAGCACCAAACAGCAGGCAGATGAAGTTAGCAACAGCTAAATAATCAGATATTTGTCTCAGCAGTCAGTGGGGACCATAACAGAGCTGAAATGAGGGTTCATGTTTGTCTCTGATAATATGGACACGAACATGACTCCAATGATTAATTGCGGCTACGTGTCTGCTAACAACCTGAAGTAAAAAATAGCTTAACACAGGTGCAAGATTCAAATGTCACAGAATTTACTACTGTTAATATGCTGGTGGTGGTGGAGGACCTTTAAAGTTTGCTGAAATACAGATATCCCCCACCAGGTGACCAGAATAGCATTGATTGATATCACAGGAATGATTCCCAGCCGCGGGAAAAAAAAAAATAAATCCAATCCAGGCTAGTCAGTCAGTGTTGCTGTAGGCTTTAGGGGAGAAGATGTGCAGTATGCTCACCAGAGGGCGTTTTATATCGTCTGCAATTGACCCATAGAGCCATATCTCTGTCTCATCCCTTCAATCAGTGTCTCTCTCTGCGGGTCATGTCTGCCATCAGGATCTTAGCCTATCCTTGATCCAGCAGGGAGTCAGCAGGAGCACAGGCAGAGAGCACGTTCACCGCTGATTAATGGCGCAACACTTAAGAGAGCTTCACAGAGGTCAGAGAGAGAGTAGTGAGAGTCGGAGAATGAGACAGTGAGGTCTTTCAGCTAGAATTGCAGATTTGCATTTATTGTGCTCATTCGAGTGAAAACAACAACCCATCCAGCTCCTTTGGTTTCACTTTTTAGCTCTTCATTAATTGGATAGAGTATTTATAGTATTTATTTGTTTGGCTTTGGTTGTGATGCATTAAGACAAACGTGGAAGAAAGTGACTGAGGAGAATATCCTGCATTAAATAAAGTTATGCTGTCATCAGTGATTCTTAATAGATTAATAATTCTAATATGAGACCATATTAGGTGGGCAGCTGGGCATCACATGACAACAATTAGGGACAAATTAAATAGTTGTTTGTGCATGTAATGTCTGCTTTTACATGCAAACAGTTTATTTTCGATGGTCTCATTTAGGAAAGCAAATTTGTAGAGGAGCTCTTTTCAATTAAAACCAGGTTAGTGTGGAGGTTTGAATAGAGAGAACATCCTTCAACTGAAGTACCTGGTTTCAAGCATCTCTCCTCTTCTCTGCCCTATTACAGTAAATCTGTAGGGGTTTAGCAGTTCACAAAGTTCATGGTTCATTAAGTCCTGTAGTTTGGGGGTCACGGTTAAGTGGGTTTTCAGTTAAGTCGAGAATAGAGGGAAATGAAAAAGATAACATTCACTCACCATTTTATTTGAAGCCTTTTGTTTTCTTTGTGGCTTAGTTACACATGATTAAATGAACAGTTGGAAAGTAAACATGCGAGATGTTAAAGGGACGGTTCACACACAAATAACAGTGTTTCCCCAATATTCATTCAGCAGCGGCGCACCACTGCTACAAAATTGTGAGCGCCGCTGCTACAATTTCACACGATCGTTAATATCAGTGGGCTACTAATGATTTTCACTCGCACACTGTGTGAGCACAATAACACCCTATGTTACTGTGGAATTGTTTTGAGTCATCCTCTCTCACTTCATTCGTCAAAGGAAATCTACGTGAAAGGTACAGTGGAAACCGCTTATAGTGATCACGTCCGTCCAGGTCAAATTGATCAGTATAAGTGGATGATTATTATAACCGATTTTTTTTTTTCTTTTTCTTTATTTGTCATGCAGATTACCATCTAATGGACGTTTGTATATTTATTACATGAATATAAAGTAACAGGCAGCTTCGCTATTCACTGAATTTTATTGACTGTTTCAAAATACAGTACAGCTGTTTCAAATGCTTGTTGTTTTGCTGCTGCATCTTGTCGGCTTGTTTTTGGCAGTTTGTCATAAGCTTCAAAGAGACTACATTTTTTTTTATTTTAATCTTTTTCCCATCATGATTTCAATGTGCATACAGCACCAGCCTCCCAGTCCCAAGCAGACGGGTTGTGCGTTTAGGCTGCGGGGGTGGGTGTCGCAGGGGCACCACAGCAAGAAAGTTCAACCAGATTCAACTGTTGGAGAAACGCAACCTGTAACGCTTATACAGCCCTGCCATGAGGGAAAACAAAAACATTACTAAGAAGAGGGGAGGACATTTCTCTTCATTTGATAACATTAAAAGTAAAGTTCGGCTTTGCTGACTGCTTCCCAACTCATTTCCGGTGAATGAGAGGAATAAAATATTATTTTCTGATTATTTCATGGTGGTTACAAATAATCATGCCCACACCACACACCTCCACACAAACCTGCAGAGGTGTGCAATCGCCTGATAATGGTGCCTCAGCCACTAAATACACATCATATGTGTACTATGGGAGTAAGATAATACATAGTTTTTATGTACGAAAAGACCCAAAATGAACACTGTAAGTGGACTACTTGATTACTAAGCGAAGTAAACAACATTTGTATAGGAATGATTCTGTCCCGAGCTTTTTGATCCATATAAACGGTTGATCACTGTAACTGTGATCGCTGTAAGCGGTTTCCACTGTACTGTTATAAGAGTAGCATAGCTTCGTTAAGGTATAGGGCAGTGCGTAATGTGTGTGTAAATAAGCGTGTGTAGTTGGGCGAGTGCAGAGAGTGAGCGGCAGAAAAGTGACGGTGAATGAAGGCAGAGCAGAGGAAAAGGTCAGCAGTAAGTTGTCAATGTGGCAGTAAATGTACAGTACAGGCTGCAGTGTGTCAATTAATAAATGCTGCAGCTCCTTGAGACAAGGAAAATACTCATGAAGTTAGCAACAGCGTGTTAGCCTAACCTGACCGGGCTCACTGAAGGTGGACTGACCTTTAAGGTAGAACAGCAATTCTCATTCTCACACCAGCACTTAAATCGTTAACAATGCTTCCACTGCTTTCATTTTGGGTATAAATGTGTTTTCTTCTTTCTGTATGTTCCTCGTGACGCTTAGACTGAGTTGGGATGAGCTTGTAGATACACATGCATATACACATAAAACACATACTGTAGACATATACAGTACATATTGATGTCCTCCCTCTGTGACTTCAAAATGTACCCTGTGTGAACAACACAGAATTTACACCCATAATATGCATCTCCAAGAGAGCCTATTGGTTTTGAAAATTATACATGTTCAAAGAGCAAGGAGTAGTGAGACACTTTTGGTCCGGCAGAGCTTGATGAAGAGACTCTGAAGCCCATGGTGGCACCAGTGGCACTTTACATCTAATCCCGTCAGGAGCCTGAAGTATAAACTTTTAATGCCTTCTTTTAACATGACATGAAACATTGAACAATGTCAGAGCTTCTATCATGTTAGTGGCCTGAAGAAAGACGTGTTGTTATTTATGTATATATTTTTTGTGTACCACTTCTCCAGACAACGTTAGTGCTGTGCAGTGAGTGCTGTGGACAAAGAAACTACATATATTAACAAGCAGACAGCCATAATACACAGATAACTTGTTCTGTTCAGTGGAAGTACAGAAGACTTTGTACAGGGAATAGCCTTTAAAGCAATAGTTTCTCTGTTGCCAAGAGTTACTTGAGAAGATTGATACCACGCTCATATCTGCCCAGTAAATATATATGGTAGCCGATCACAAGAAGACAGCTCTAAGTACAGGTTGAGGATGCACTGAGATAAAAGCTAGCCTGACCCTATCCAAAGGTAAAATTAAAACCTGTCAGCAACTCTAAAATTCTCTAATTAACGCATCAAATGCCATTTGTTTCATAAAAAGCAACAAGATGTGGGGGTTCTATGCAGGACTATTTCTTGGAATGGAACAATAACTTCCTGGCGTCTTCACTGGTTGCCGCATTGTGCTGCCTACTGCACATGCACATCAGTGTTTTTGGTGCTGGCCCTGCCTGCGCGTTCCTGATTGGCTACATTAGGATGATGTTATATGAACAATGAGTAATTGTTGCAGTACCATGAATGGCCACTGGGGCAAATTGGCAGCTGAGTGGCAGTAGCATATCCAGCTCTTTTAATACATTCATCAGGCTGCCTTATCTGAAATAAAGATCACCTTTATGAGCCCCAAATAATCTATATATGCTTGAAGGTGCTCTCAGCAATTACTACAAACTACATCATGGGTGCAAGAGGTCCATCTACATACGGATTTCTGTCAAAAGTGAATTATGTGTTCCGTCATAGTCCATTTATTTTTACAGCTAACGCGAAAAAGATTTTTCTCTGCCACCACTTTTCGCTTTGCATACTGTTTAACAGCAAGGGAAAGAGACACTCATTGTTCCAGACATCAACCCTTGTTCCAGCTTCCAGCAGTTGTATATGCATTGATCTATACGTAGGAAGGAAAAGGCATACGACTTGAAGATACAATTTTTTATCTTATACTTTTCATGCATAAATTGGTGTCTTTGCCAGGGATAAAAATCATGGCCAGAATGCCATGAAAAAAACCCGGGGGGCACCCATGAACTACTTACAGATACCAAGAAACAAATAGTCCCTTGCCTCTTGTGAGCCTTTAGCTTTCAGGCGCGTTCAGTATTCAGCATGTAATTGAATTTGATCAGCTATGACTGGGTGGTTATTTTCTGACATCACCACTATATTGGTGCACAAGGACGTAGCTCATTTTTTGAGTGATGTGTTTCTGTGCATTGTTTTTCTTACTCAAGTTCTGGTAGTTTATTAATGCCCTGTCATAGAGAATTGGGAAGCCATCGACTGCAATGATAAACCTTTCTTCCATTTAGTTTGAAGGTCCTTTACTCAGTGGAGGAGAGTGAAAAAAATATTTTCTGAGGGAATTGAAACAAGTATGACTGGTTTTCACACCCAAGCATCGGAGACATTTGTTGTTGAACTTTTCTTAACTTCCACACATTGTGTCGCCAGACACCTTTTTGTGTCTGTGAATCTCAGCGTTTTCGAGGTCTTTAAGTCCATATGTGTAAACGAGCTCCAGCAATACATCATTTTAACACTGCAATAAGACACTTTAAACATGATTCCAGACAACAGCTTGATCAACATTTTAAATCTGTGCTCAGCTTATATTAGACTGCTAGTAAACAGTACAAATTACACCAGTCAGTCAGTTTTCCAGTTTTGTTTTTAGTTTGTTATTTTGAATATTAGGACTTACAATGCATAAAATGTTCTGATATGGAGTAAATAGTTAATTATTCAATTACTGATAACACATTACAGACTTGTTTTAACCAAGTTGTTTGTTTTCTGAAGTCTCACATTTTCAGGAGGAGTAAACGGCGCACGACACGTGAGGTACTTTGGTTTTTTTTATTTTACTAAACAGCATCATGTTTTCATTCTTCAAAAACTCAGTCACACGATCAACGATCTTCATCACAGTCATCACATTCTTCATTATCATTCACCACATTAACATAGTTTTCACTTCACAGCCAAATAATGCAGCAGTATGAAACGGCTTATTCATCATGAACATGTTGAACATGTTGCACCATTTGGAAAGTAATTTTATGCAGAAAGCTCCAGTATGGCGGCAGTAGAAGTGTAAATATGAACAGAACGCCTCTGACTGGAAAGCTGCTGGTCTGAATCCCCAACTTTTGTCAAGGTCGAACCTTTCTCTCAAGAGATACTGAGTTGTTATCCTTTAATGGTCTTTTTCACCTTCAGTTTCTTCATTGGCTCTTAGCCAACAGTAAATGTAAGTATGAGTTAGTAAGAGGATGTGATGCAGAAAACAACATGTGTTCATCCAACCATCTCTGCATCAGTAAAGATTTGAAAACAGATGGTATCACTGCCTTGCTCTCCCCTCTGAGCTGTACAGCGGGGAGAATGAGGCAACTTTCACATGTATATAATCTGATTGTAGTCAGTAAAACGAGTGAGGCAGCACACCAATAAAAATGTTTACATGGACTGCCTGCTGGACTGTTCCATGAATTTACTTGTTTCCATGCTACAGAGCAGAGTCTGACTAATAGCTGAAGACTCCCCCTTCACATTATATTACAATGTCACAGATTCCCTCTAGTATTCACCCTCAAAAGCACATTTTCTGCATGATATGGTATTAATGTGGTATAACCTTATAGTACAAAATAGGGCTACAGCATGTTCCTGTGGGACTTGACACAAATGTTAATGGTGTGGTACATATTTAATGTAATTTGTATGAGCAGTATGGAATGAGATTCGATATATGACAGCAGGGCGTTTCCACCGTGGGACCAAGAACAGTACCTGTAGAGAGCAAAAGAGGCAGAACGCGTTGGCCAAAATGTGATCTCGGAACCCATCGGCTATCATCTGACGGCGATTTAGCTTTTTATTATTATTATTATCTACATTCATATGCATATATCTGTTTATAGAGATTAGCTGAAATGTCGTCTGGACCATCTCAAGTTGCTAATTGGACTGTAAACAAAGACCAGAACAAGGAAGAGGAAGTCTTGGCCTGGATATTGTTTTACAGATATCCGCTTGCTACACCGGTAGCCCTGAAATATTGGCCAATGCCTCCAGAGGTTAAATTGTCATCAGACAAATAGCTGATTGGTTCCAAGATTCTCTTTTCATTCATTTATCCATTAAATACAACTCAAACATCAGTCATACAACAGTTAAGACATAGAACAACAGAAACACTGTGTTGTTTCCTGTTTATAAACTTGCATCTCAAATGCTGCCGTCATGTTTAATCGTTACCCGACTAGTTTGCTTAATCTACACGGTTCTTCAGATGTGGTGAAAAGCAAACAAAAATGAGCAAAAGTGACTTTTAGTAACTGAGTTTAGTTTCTCTGGTCTCATAGTCTCTGGGACTTTTCAATCGTAGGGCTGCAACTAACAATTATTTTCATTATCGATTAATCTGCAGATTATTTTCTCGATTAATCATTTTGTCTATAAAATGTCAGAAAATAGTGAAAACTACCTTTTGTGGGTTTTTTTTAACTAAATAGTGACATCCTCAAATGTCTTGTTTTGTCTGATCAACAGTTAGAAATCCAAAGACATTCAATTTACTATCATGTATGACACAGAAAAGCTTTAAATCTCATATCTGAGAAGCTGAAACCAGCAAGTCTTTAGCATTTTTGCATTAAAAAAACGTCCCCAAGCGATACTCGTTTGTTATTTTTGTGGGATAGAAGAAGAATCATTTTTATTAGAAAGTAGCTGAACATTTTGAACATGCACTGATGAGCAGCTTGATTGCAATGTGCTAAAAACTGCTACTGTTCATAGTTGGATGTGATGTTTATAGGTTTAAATGCCCCTCAGTCATTCAGCTAAATTAGGAATAAACTACACATTTTGCTCTAATTTTGCAACTACAAGCCTAATGTCTTAAAATCTAATCATAGTGTAGTCTTTTGGGTTTTTTTTAACTGCTCCACCTTGCTTGTATCTCGGCCTTGATTGCATTTTCATTTGATTGTCAGAGCAGAGTAAGTAATTTAACTCTTCCATTGATTTCCTCTTCTAACAGCCTCTCTGTCTCATATTTTCACCTTGTTGACTAGAAAGTATTTGGGAAAATGTCTGTAGAGCCTTGATGTGCTTTGCCACAGGCTCATGGTGTCATTGGAGGGGAGTACAATCGAGCTTTAGCTTGTTCCTCCCTCCTGCAGGGAGGTCAGAGGTGAAGTTGAGCCGCAGAGCAGCGCTCTAGGAAATTGTTGGGAGTCAGTTCCTTGTTCAAGGACACTTGAGCGGATAACTTGAGGTCGAAAGGTAAAATTATTATTACAGGGTTGCCTGTGTGTACACAGGTCCACACTGCTCCCAAGTGAGTCACTACTGGAGTTACTTCTTCCTGTACAACTAGACATTTAAAAAGTATCCTCACCAGTGGAAAAATGTAATTCTTCATAAATTGTTTGTTCCATGTCCTAAACATCATTTTATACGTCTGATGAAAAATTAATTTCATGAAAGATTTGGCTGTTAGCGTCTCACTTTTCATCTTAAACAGTAGGTTTTCAAAAGCAGATGATGATCATGCTCTTTCTCTATCAGGAGGTTTTCTGTGAAAGCTTTTATCTTGGAAATGCTCAGACTGGCAGCTTTCATGTTTTAAATTATTCAAGGAAACCTTCTAGCCTTCTGCTCCATAACATCATCGGTCTTTGCATAATTACTTTCATCAGATACTGGAAGCGAGCGTTAGTTCGTCCAATCAGCACAAATCTTTGTATCATAGATGTATCGGCATTTATGCTAACAAAAGGAAAAAGGATACGTTACATTTTCTTCTTTAAGATTCATGCAACATGTTGTGTTGTTGGTTTTATTTAATAGATACAGTTTACAGTTTTTCTACTACTGCTGATTAGTAGTGAGTAGAGTAGATCCTCACCAATTACCTTGTTTTTCAAAGTAATTATATTGTTAAAATCAATGGAATAATTTAAATTCAATTGATCCCTATCAAACAGAGTGCTCGTATTTCATCCATGTGACACTCGGGCAGGGAGTAGCATGGTAAAGTGGATTCTTATCTGATGGGTTTGACATCTGTAGGCAGTGACCCGGCAGTGATAACGCAGCCGGTTTCATAAGCCTTCCAGTCTCCTGCACCATTCACTTATTATCAGAGATGAACACATGAGCGAATAAACCGCTTCACCTCTTACTCTTTGCACACAGTCTTCCTCCGTGTTGCTCCGTTTTCTGTTTCTCTTCTTGTCTTATTTTGTCGTTTAACCTCTTTCATTCAACTCCTCCATCCTCCTCTCTCCGTCTCTCATGATGCCGTGTTCCTCCCTGACAGCCACGTCCGTCTGTTCAGCAGATGAGCTTTTAATAATTTCTTGATAATGGTGTGGCTTCTTCTTCTTCTCTTTGCTGCTGTCCCAGATAAAAAGCTTTTATGATTTTTGATGTCAGAGTTTTGTGGCCCTGTCAACAGAAATGCAGAGTTGATCTTTCCTTCACACTGATATACTATTATACAACTGTCATTTTCCTACATCTTACCCCTTTTTTATCTGTTCTCACAGACATTATAGTTTTATTAGCCTGTACTCTAGTCGTTGAAATCACAGGTTGTGCGTTTAGATGAGTCAGTCAGTGATGGTGGCTGTCAAAAAAACCTTCTGCTCTAAGTTTTATCAATTTATTCTAAAATGTTGTGTTTTGTTTTTGACGTTTTTGTCACTTATTTTAGCCTAATAAATAGTCCAGGCTGATGTACCGGCCAATATCAGCTAATTGCAGAGATTTCTGTATCAATGTGCAACGATTAGTCAGTTAATTGATTAGCTGTCAGCTATTAAAGTAATTACCAACTATTTTATCGTTTTGAGTTCCAACTTGTCAGATGTGAATATTTACTGGTTTGTTTAATACATTAAACTGAAAAGCTCTGAACAACTTGGGCTTTGGGAAAGAATGATCAATATTTTTCACCATTTTCTGACATTTTATGGACCAAACAACTAATCGATTAATGGAGAAAATATTTGATAGACTAATGTCGGCCAATAAAGTAACAAGACGCTGCAGGACAGAAATGCCAAGGATTTATTTTAGGTCATTTTTCACTTTAAAATGTCTCGCCAAGTAAAACTCTTTACTAAACATTTGCAAGGGATCCTTATCAAAAATGTACATATTTTGAGTTAATATAAAACAAGAAATTTAAAAAGTATCCTTGTTGGATTTTTAAAACTCTGAAATGCCAATTAAACTTAAAACATCCAGTATGAGTCATGCTGCTACTGATACCAACATGGCAACTTTTTTGACACCTTACTTGAAAAAATGCAAATATGTTTTTCTTGAAAACACTTTTAATTAACAAAAAATGCTCAAATGGTATAAAGGCAAACAGCTTGGATGACCTACCTGATTAATAAGGGTATGAAACCATGAATTGGCAGCTTTGGGTTACCAACAGTTTACAACACATCTGCAATGGATAAAATATGAGGATATGAAATGTATATTATCTTAAAAATGTAACACCACTTTGTCTTTGCTTCGGGGATTAGTTTAAATTAAACACTATAAAAATTTGAATCTATTAAGAAACAATCTTCCTGCAGCACATCTTTGCCTCTAACCATCTTCTCTGTGTCTTTCTTTGTTTCCGGTCTTGACTCACATTATCTCGTGTCTCATTTACTTTCTCCACACGCTCCCTTTATCATCTCATCTCTCACACACACTCACACACACTCACACACACACACACACACACACACACACACACACACACACACACACAATGTTTCGTCTTGTTTACTTCCTCCACACACTCCAATTACGGTTTATCACTTTCACTTATAGCTACTCTATCTGTATGTTTCCACTTCTTTCTTCCTCTGTGTCACACACTCAGAGTCCACCTCCCCTCTGAACTTTTGTATCTCTACTTCCACACTTTGCTCTTTCAGTTCCTTCCTTCCTTCCTTCCTTCCTTCCTTCCTTCCTCAGGTTATTTTTAAAAACATCCACTGAGTCACCGACTCCACATGTTTTGACCGTTTTCCCTCCTGCTTTTTTAAAGTGGAGCCTGCTTATGTCTTCCACCACGCCCACTCCTTCTGCCCAGCTGGTGAGCCTCCCTCGCAGGTCAGGCTCATCCCCAACGGCTCCTTGTGAGTCAGAACCGCTTCGATTGTTAGAATACCAAAATACGTCCAGGGATTTGTTGCACTGAAATTGATGCAGGAATATACTGAAAAATACATCCGACTCTGTTTTTTGTTGGCACTTTTTCTTCCAATTTGGCATAAACAGTCCACCTGTGGGTTTAGGGCACTGGGCCTGGGTTAGGTGTAGACAGTGGACCATGTCGGCGCCTCGTGACACCCAGGAACGGGTCCACAATTGGAACACAAGACCGCCAGCAGCTTCTGTAGCCATGATTGACAATATTCTTGACCCTCCTCCCCGACGACCTATGAACTCGCCCAAGGTCATGAACAATGATTGGTCAGGATCATACTTGTAGTGCTGCCAGTCTTCTGACCAAGACACAGTAGGAATTTTAACAGACAGAGCTGGCGGGAATGTGACCCGGGTCTTTATGTTGCTGGAGGGCTGTTTTTGACCTTCCACCAACAAATATTACAAAAGTCAAATGACGAATGATGAATCCCAAAAAGTACTGGTGTTTCCTGATTCTGAGTATTCTGTCTATGCACAGTGATTCAAAACTCGGTAGAAAAGCAGACAAACTAACTGGAAACAGATACTAAAGAGTTTTGTTGATTGTCTGTTGGTTGTGATTGTAGCAAAATAATCTTTACATTGTGATAATATTTTCTGCAAAGTAAAAGGAGAAAAACTAAATTAATTCAGTTTTATTATATTATAGAACATAATTAAAATGTCTTTAACAGACCCTCTTAGAGCTGGAAAAACACACAAATCAGCAACATCTGTGAATTTTAACTTGTGAACTGAAGGTTTCACGTTTCAAAACTTGAAAAAACATTTCATTCAATCATTGCAATCATTCACCGTTTCTTCACACGCCATCGCCATCACGTCATTCAACTCATCACCTCTCTGACAGCAGCCCAAGGAGAAAAACGTCAGACGCTCGACTTGATGAAAAAACACCTGCAGGCGACGTCCTCGGCTTGCTCGGGTACAAAAAAACATTTTAAACCGTTACTTTCTTCCTGAAAGCCAAAGGCCTCCTTCCAAAATTGTATTGACAAGGAACTGAAGAAAAAAAAAACCCCTCAGACACCTATATTTTTCTTTGTTTAGCCTTAATGAAAGGTTTTCTACACATGCTTGACAGTAGCGCTCGTCACTGACATCAGAATCTCATTCGAAAGAGAAAACGAAGATTAATTGGGTGTTTCGGAGACACCCAGACAATATATTTTGACTGGTAGCAGTTGAGCGTGTCAACTTTTCAAAACCCCCTCTGGCAGGTAAATAACACTAAATTGAAGCTTGTTTTCTCTCCTTTTGAAATGATTCTGGCTGGTGAAATGGTAAAAGTGGAGCTGACCACACACTGAGGCTGGTGTTTTTCTCTTTGATGTCTACCTTGTATTAATGATCGGCTCCATCTCGTCCAAACCTCTCTGCTCATCAGCTTCTTACCAATCCTCTGCTACAGATGACTCAGTACACACTGTTAACAGCTTGGTTTGTGTGTGTGTGTGTGTGTGTGTGTCGACAGGAAGAGGTGGAGGCAGAGAACAGAAGGAACACGAGGACCAAACCGATGCCAAAGATGACCCCACACCAAGAGGAGGTGACAACCAGACACAAACACGTGCATAACCATGAACATGTGCTCTGATATATTTATGTATTAACATAAATGTGACACACGTCAAACATATTTTGGATGATGGAGAAGATCAGTACGAACCAGAAGTCGTCAGAGTCTTGTGTTAGAAGATTATTTCTATTGATTTGCCGTCGTTCCAGTTCAAACTATGATAATATTTAATATTATTTAAGTTTAAGGTTGCTGAAGTCAGCTTTACTATAATTAACATATGACAAGTTTTCACTGCTTGATCTTAGTTTTCATTTTATGATCAACGATGTAGAGAATCAGGTGAAAATGTTTTATTCTGTGATATATTGTGAATCTTGCGGTAAGTGAACACGCTCTCTGTCTCAAGTTGTAATACTGAGTCCATCTTTCCCTCTCCGTCTTTTTCATTTATTTTTTTTTTCATTTGCCTTTTTTGTTGCAAGTGTCCTTGTGTTATGTTAAAAAAAGTGTATTGATTTGAATTATTATTATTATTATTATTATTAAAGCTGAGCAATCATCCAAATAATTAGACTAGTGAATAAAATATTAGCAAATCCAGTAGGAATTCTGGTTAAAACTATAAAAAATAGGCCCCAGCTGTAAAAGAAAACTATGAGGAGCAGGATTATGACTCACTATGATCTGTTGTTTTTTCATAGATATTAGAGTATTATATTGCTGTACTGTAATAGTCTTCATTTAGCAGTAAACTAGCGAGTTTAATATGTATTTTTCAAAAGCATCTTTATGTTGTCTGAAACTCTACATATTTACAGCTGAGTTGTTTGTAACTTGAGGTGTCACCGCTTCAGTAGTTACTGCTGAAAATCCCCTTCGATACATTCAGAAATACATTTTAGCTAGGGATGCACGATATTATCGGCACGTCATCGATATCGGCCGATAAAAGCTCTAAAATGACATATCGGCATCGGCCATTTCTGACGATTATGAGAAGCCAATTTGTCGCCTTCTCCTCCGCCGCCTGACTGCGCTTCCCTCCACAGACTGTTTCACCCTGACGGTCCCGGTGTTTCCTCCGCAGGCTCCACTTCACTCAGCTGCCCGTCAGACCAGCTGCTTCTTCCCACTTTAAGCTGGGAGGCTAGCTGGCTGTGCTTCCCTCCGGTGATGCTGCGGCTAACGCTCGGCTAGCCTCTAAGCTAACATTAGCCCCGGCTCTCCGGGAAACGTCAGTGGGAAACAAGAGAGGAGCTGCTAAATTCAGCTATGCTTGCATGCATAGTCGTCTCCTCAGCCAGCTGGAAAAACATATGTGCATATATCGGTATCGGTATCGGTATCGACCACAATGAGTTGGAAATATCGGCTATCGGCAAAAAATCCAATATCGTGCATCCCTAATTTTAGCAAAATGATGTCATCCAGTTGCTTGTTCATGCTCGTACTGTAAACCACACAGTGTTTTTTCTTCAGATATAAACTCTACATGCTGAGAGGCTAACTGCGGTTCACTGTCGTCTGTGATCAGGTCTCTTCCCCGGCGAATCGCCATGACTCCCAGAGCAGCATCCGCAGCAGAAAGGAGGGAACGCTGCAGAAGATCGGAGACTTCCTGCAGAGCTCCCCCACGCTGCTCGGCACTAAAGGTCAGTGTGTCAGCAGCGTGTGCTTTTTCCTCTGTGGATACTGTGGAAGATGTCTAACTTTGACTTTATTCTCTGTAGAAGTGAATGATGAGAGTGAAGAACACAAGAGGCTAAAGCTATTAAGTTTAAATATGATGAAACAGTAAAAGAAATAAGTGCACATATCATTCAGTTTATTTAAATGTTGTGATATTTGTGCATGATTGCAGTACAAAGTGTCCCGTATGAAGAAGACAATAGTAAGAAGATTAAATCAGAACAAATCAAATTTAATAAAATATGATGATAGTCTTTATTAGCAGAATGTTACAAGACACCAAACTAAAAGGCAACAATAATAAAATGTAATTGCAAAAACTTACAGCTAAATAAGACAATAACTTTGCCAGATGAGAATATATAATATGGTAAACCCTGTAAATAAAATGAAATAAAAAGCTGTATATGATACTAAAAACAATCTAAAACCTTGATACACAGCAAAACGACATTCATACAACAACTCTTCACAAAAACTCAATTGCAAAACATTGTTTTTCTCTTCTCTGGACTTGCGATGCATGCGATCCTCTCTTGTGACTCAACAGATTTTTTTTTTTTTAAACATCTCTAAGTGTTCGGTGCGACACACACCTGTCAGTGTCAGTCTGGGGTCAGACAACCTGAGGCTATCTGAGATGTTTGGCCTGACGCAGCCTTACAGGTGTTTTTTTTTAATGCAGTGAAGGTGTTGATTTGTCTTCAGAACAACTAAAGGTCAGCGTCTGGATCTGGAGGGGACATATAATACAATCCTTAAGTCTATTTTAAAACCAAAAGACAAGCAGCAAATCTATGCTGCCCTTCTGTTCTCAGAGAGCACATGAACTGCTGCGTTTTAAATGATCTGCAGCTCATCTAAAAGGTGGAATAAAGAAGAGAGCTGCAGTCATCAAGTGTCTTAATAATGAAAGTCTAATCTGCCCTTTACTGATGTAGTATGTCTGAGCTGATTGAGCTTCAATAATCAAATGATGATCAAGAGGAACACCAAGGTCACTTACCTTGAGGCTTTTCATAGCCAGTCTACCCACAAATAAACGCATAAACACGTCAAAGCTTGCTTACACACACACACACACACACACACACACACACAGACACACACACACAGGGGTTTAAAGTTTTCAGGCTCACTAATCTCTTCTTGCTTTAATCCCTGTATAGAATATATTCCATCTATTATATTTATTCACCTCCAGTTGTTTACTGATACAATCCAGGAGGCAATCAAATGGCCCAGATGGGTTTTTTTAAATTTCCCACCTGAAAACCAGTGTGCAGGAACGAAGCTCAGGACACACAAGGACAAAACCTCCGAGTCCCCGTCGGAGTATCACAGGACGAAGGATAACGCAGGGCAGCGAGCTCGGGACACTAATGATGGCTTAGGGGAGAGAGTCGAGAACAGGGAACATATTGGAATCAACTCTATGTTTTATCCTCGGGCGCAGGCCAATTAATCGTCTCCTCGGGGTTCTGACACGAGGGTGCTGTCGTCTGCCCTCCATCTCTCCCCCTCTCTCCTCCAGTCCTCATCTCCATCTCTCACCTTCACTCATCTTTTGTCTGTTATTTTACTTCCTCCAGCACCTCTCTCTATCTGTCTCTCTCTCTCATACCTTCCTCTCCTTCCTGTCCCATCACTTTCTCTCCCTCCTGTCCTGATTCTCCTCCCTCTCTTCCTTTGCTTTAACCTGCAGTCTCCTCCTCTCATTGTTCTCTGTTTTCTTATACCTGGACAGTGTTGACTCTACATATGCGACAGCTAGACATTTTCAAGATTAATGTCATTGATTAGAGGGTAAAACTGACGTTAGTTTATCGTTTTTAGCAGCAGCAGTTACCCTGAAAAGACCAAAACCAAGTATTATCTGAGAGAGTAGAGGCAGACAGTCTTCATCAGTAATTATACTAATGCTCCAGAATGATTTGTTCACTGTAAAAAAGCACCTTTACCTACGTCACATAAAGCAAAATGCATCAATTAAAAAGATGCATCTATTCAGCATGTTTCTCCTGTTTTTTAAAATTTCTTCTCCTCAGCCAAGAAGATGATGAGTCTGGTTAGCGGTCGGAGTGATGCAGACTTGGCAGCCCCATCGTCCTCCTCCTCCTCTTCATCCCTCAGTCTGAGAGCCAAGAAGAAAAAAAAACTGTACCGTCCTGAAATCTCCTCCCCCATGGACATGCCCTCACACCCAGTAAGTCTCACACAGCTTCAGTACATCCTGTACATTGATTCTACAAGTCTCTGAACTCTACTGGAGGGATGAACACTGTTCTTCTAAATTATATTTGATGTTGTGATGATGATGATGGTGGAGAGCGCTGTCTAACACATCAGCTCCCCTAGGTGTTCAATCAGATCTGGTGACTGTGAAGGTCATAACAGATGATTCACATCATTTTCATACTCATCAAACCATTCAGTGACGCCTGTGATAGAAATGTTTCATCATAGGATAAACTTTGTATTGATTCACAGTGATCCTTCCCTCTAAAGGGACAAGTGGACCCAAACCCATGCCAGCAAAATGCCCCGTACAGCATAACAGAACCAGTGCCGTTCTCTTTGTGAACGTCACTCGCCCACGTGTTGAGAATATAGTGAAGGATGACTCATCTCACCACTTCTCTGTAGACCAGCGCCGATGGTTTTTGCACCACTGAACTCTCAAATGTGCGTTCGTCTTTGTAATGAGAGGTTTATGCACTGCAGCCCTGCTATAATATCTCTCTATGTAACTGTCAACAGACTGTTCTCACTCACAGTCTGATCATATCTCACCTGAGGAAGAGCTGCTCTTCGGTTTTTCTTCACATATCACACTAAACATCACGGTCATCAAATGCGGGTCGTCGACCACACTTTCCTTTACTGGTGTCTTTCCCACAGATCTAAATGCACATGTCGGTTTAGTCACTGTTCCTATCAACCCTCTTTCAAAGTCACTCAGATCTTTTCCTCTTGCCTTGTAACTTATTAAAAAAATGTAAAAAAAAACTGAAAGCTGTGACTATTATCACATCAAATTCCTTTCATCTCTTAGTTTTAAAAGGTAGAAATCTGAGTAAAAAGTGCAAAATTTTAAAAATTGTACTTCAACGAGCCAAAAACTGCAGACTGACTGTTGTCGCGTTTATTTCTGCTGATAGTGCTGATAGTAGGCTTTGATAGTTGTATCCTCACTGGTAAAACAGTACAGTATGTTGTAAAATACTGTGTAGATTAAGAATAACAAGTGTAATATTCATCTACACAGACATTTCGCCACAGCTGGTGAAGACTAAACCTCTCAACCTACCGCTGATTTACATTTTCTTTGCCAGTTTTTTTGACATATCGCCACAGAGCTTTGGCAAATGTCATCTTCATTTACATAAGGTCACTACGTTGAGTGGATGTTACCCATTAAGATAATACATCTATGTCACTAACCTGTGAGAATAACAGAGTTGATGTAATTAATTGATTTTAATGGCATAAACGAGTGACTTAATGAGGACTGGCCCCTTCTGATGGGCTGTTAAACGTTTGTACCTGTGACCCTCTAATTACAGCCCTGAAGTTCTACACATATATACACACATGTTTAACATTTTATTCTCTTTTATTTTATTGTTTCAGATCATCACCAGAGAGCCGGAGGAGAAAGACAGCGACCATCAGATCATTAAAAGGCGTCTTCGCTCCAGGCTGGTTAAATAATTAACCTTCATACACATCTGGACACCTTTTTTATTATTTTGTTATTATCATTATTATTGTTAACACTATCTTAAATGAAGGAAGCATTTAGCTGCTAAGCCCAGCACATTGATATATATCTTCTAAGTAATCTTATTTAATCTTAACTTCTAAATATTTAACAGTTGAAGTAGATTTTTTTTATAGTATGTACAGCTGGTTATGTGGCTGTTAAAGGAATAGTTCTTGTAATGTGTATACACTTATTCACTTTCTTGCCAAGAGGTCGATGAAAAGATTGATATCAGTCATGTGTTTGTGAAGTACGGAGCTAAAGTCCTGTCAAAAGTTAAAAAACAAAATCTGCCCAACAACACTCCAAACATTTGGTTTGTTTAATCTGTGGTTCTAGAGAAACTTAAAATACACATGTTAAGCTAAACTTCTTATTTATGTTTACTGTTATTGCTGCTCTGCATGTATCAAAGTGTAGTTGTAGTCAGTGTTTGCTTGGTTATATGTGCCAAAACGGTCTGTTGTTGTATTATTGTACGAATGTTTTGCTGTTTCCTGTTGCTCGACATGACTTGTGTTCTGTCTTGAGAATTGTTTTGTTGTTGTTGTCTTTATGGCGTCTTGTTGTCTTCGTTCTGTAAATTTCATTACTTTAGGTTTCAAAACATCTCGCCGAAAGACTGCAGTTAAAAATTAGCCGGCCGGCTGACACATTGAACACTGGCACATTTACAGAAATGTTGATTTCTCTTCATGAACAACAGTTTCTCCATCTGAGCAGCATTTCTCCTCATGCAGTTTGCAAAGAAATAGTTCCAAACAGAATTTTAAAACCATAACTTGTATTTTTTACATTTTTGTTTGTATACGGATTTAACAAAATAGCTGTGTGTTAATTATTGTGAGTAGTTGACATATTTTTGAATATTGGGCAGAAGCTGTTTCCACCTGCTTCAGTCTTAATGCTAAGCTAAGCTAAGCTAATAGCGTCCTCGCTCTAGCTCCATATTTAATGCAGAAGCTTGAGTGGTATCAATGTCTTCATGTAACTTTCAGTAAGATGAAGTATCTCAAAACTATTCCTTTACAGTACTGCTCTATAACTCTATAACTGAACAGCTGCTGAATAGTTTCTTTAAGTGATGTTGCGTCCAGATCTTTTCTGTAAATCTTATAGACGAAAAATGATTAATTTTTTTTTTTACTCTTAAAGTGCAATTTTGTATTGAAAGTTATGGGCTGTGTTTTTCATTGTTTATTTTTACTTCATGTAAGTAAACTACGACAGTTAAAACGTTGTTGGTTTTCAAATGTTTCCTGTTTGTTAAAGGCAGATGCAACAGAACCTTTTTTTATTGTAACGTAAACCACTAACCAGACTATTTCCTGAAAGTAATAGTAACACTTTGTTTTAAGCAATTTTTTATTTCTTTTTCATAACAGTTCAGATAAAATATCGCTGTGTTCACCTCATATTCAGCTGTGAAAACACACTAAACTCGCTAAACTCCTACTGCACTTTATCTCTCTCCTCGAACAAATGTAAGAAAAAGAAAAACATATGATTGCACACTTAAGCTACATAAATGTATCGATGATTCTGTCGTAGACTTTTTACTTAAACATCTTCGTGCAGTTTCCTAGTAATAGTTCAGATTTGGTGTCTAGTTGTAAAGAAACTGACATATTGAGCTCATTGAGTTGAAGCTTCATATTTGTCTTTTGTACATTAAAGTTTTGTCAGGCTGCCTGGTTTAAAAAAAAAAGTTTCATTCCTGATTTGTTGACTGTTTTCTGAAATCATGCACTTTTCTATATTTTCACCTCTTTTTTTGAAAAACCTAATACATACTCTGCTGCCTCACCATCATGTTGTTTATTCTCCTTTGTCATACTGTACGTTCTATATATTAAGTCTTTAATTTAGCATTTACAAAGTAAAAATAAGAAACTGTTGCTATTTAAATATGAAGATTTGCTGCATTTCTATTTAAACCAAATAATATCTTTGGGGTTTTTTTATTGCTACTCAGAGAAAACAAGCATTTTAAAGACATGTATTACCAAACCTGACCTTTTATATCATAAATAATAATATTAAAATTGATAATGAAAATAGTTATTTGTGGTATGTGTATTGTTATTTAGCTTCTAAATGCTCTTCTACACACATAGAAAAGCATTTAGTTGGTTGATATTAGAGCTGCGACCATCAGTCCATAAAGTAATCAACTATTTTGATAATTCAGTACTTATTTCAAGTCATTTCTTAAGAATAAATGCTAAAATGTTCTTGCTCCAGCTTCTTAAGTCCTCTGTGACAGTAAACTAAATATCTCTGGGTTTTAGGTTGCATCTCGGGCTTTAGAGAAACACTGATCAACACTGTTGTCTGACATTTTATAGATCAAATGACTTACTGGTCAATTCAGTAAATATTTGACAGATTAACCAATAATGACAATAATTGTTAGTTGCAGGCATAACTGATATACTGGTTGAACATCCTCTAGTCTCCAGAGGACTCATCAAACTGAAGGCAGTGAATCAATCACCTGCAACACCTCCACAATCACACACAAGGACACACAATCACACACAATCACACACATTTACATTCAAACACTTCAAGAACCAGTTTGGATGTTTGCAATTAATGACATCTTTTCACACAGGACTTTTACTTGTAATGGAGTATTTTTACAGTACTGTATTGGTACTTTGACTAAAGTAAAAGGATCTGAATACTTCTTCCACCACTGTTGATATCTTGTGTGCAAAGTTAACATTTTGCCTCAAGTTGGTGCTAAAGGAACGCTGAGGGTCCAAAAAAGTACGTTCATTTGATACATCATTTGGATATTTGTGCAAAAATTGGAAATTTTTAGCTGAGGGTTGAATTAGAGGAAAGGTAATATCATGGTCAGTGAGGCGTCACCGCTGGCAGAGCTAAACAATCAAATATTCATTGTTTTATTAACCACCGGTGGTTCAGACACAAACGCATCACTTGAAGCCTGACGAGATGGATTCTCTGGTGATGTCGTGCAAATCCAGCTGCATGGCAAGATAATTACTTCACAGTAAGCAAATGATCTTTATTACAGACTGAACTGTTATTCTCTTTACTTTCCAGCAACACTATGTGAGTCCTTAGATACAGTATACAGTCCAGACATCATGACTTTAACTGGAGTCTGATGATACATCAACAGACAAATTACATCAGCTGATTTTAGCTTTTTGCAGATAATTCAGTGTCTGTATTTATGTCAGCTGATGAGTGAGAGAAAACTGAAGAAGTGAAAGGCCAAAGATAAGTGCTTGAACATCAACTGGAGAGCACTGCGACTCCATATGAGTTCACTGTGAGACAACTCTGGTGAGTCAGTTTGTGTTTGATCAGAACTTGTTTTCATAGCAGTTCAGAAAGGCCGCGATCAAAAGGAGGAATGAAACGTTGGCTGTCACAGAGAAACAGAAGACATAATATCCTTTAAATACGGGGATGACTGTCTCAACTGGAGGACATTCATAATGTTGCACTCGGTTGTTCATGTGAAGAGAAACAAACTGTCAAAAAAGTCAAGAATGAGAAAGAGCTGAGAGAGAAGTTCAAACCCTTCCTCCTTTCTTGCCTCCACAAAGCTGACCAATCACAGCGTGAGGTGGGCGTGAATGTCGGACAGAAATTGTCGGACGCAGGCCTCCTAATCTGACATCAGAAAGGTGTCGGGGGGGCATGAAGCTAGCTACTGTGATGACTCAGTCAAGAGGAAGATATGATCGTCGTGTTCATTCTGCCTAACTGACATATTTGTGACTCATATTTCAGTGGAAATACGTCTGATTTTCCTCAGAGAAATTACAGCCTACCGACACCGAGGCGAAGCACCTTTACTGAATTACTGACGTCTGATCATCACAAACCAAAACAGCGAGCTAGAAATAAATACGGTATGTGCACATTCGCTTCCTGTCGTTTGTTTTATTTCTGCATCATTACAGACGGCAGGTTTTAAACAGTGTTTTCAGTCTATTGAGATAAATAAAGGTTGAAAAATGCTCCTCTGTGGCTGATTGGTGGACTGGAAACAACTATTAACAAATAGTTAATGGTGACTATTGTAATTATCAAAAATTAATTTAGCACAATATCTTTCATATAATTAGATTTTTTTTGTCTATAAAAGAAAACTCTTGCTTACTAGCCAATTATAATTTACATGAATCGCAAATTAAAAGACATGTAACTATTAATATTATTAATTAATTAATCTCATTTAGGAAGAACAATGAATGAATTAAATATACTCAGTTGTCTGGGGTCGGGGAAGGAAAGGTTTCTCTGTTAATTATCAACTTATTAGCCACATTATTTTCTATAAGACAGGTTGACTTGGTTTTGTTTATTTGGAAAGTAGAAGATCTGTAGATTCATGCTGATTGTTGCCTCGTTGAGCTTCTGAGTTTCTGTTAGAGAGGAAAAGAAAAGACATTTAGCTGCATAATGTCTCACTCAGTAGTCAGTAGTGAAGTGGATCCTTATCAAAAATGTTTTTTTTTTTTTTATGTCTCCGTGCAGTTCTCACTAGAACAGTCGTCTGTTTCCCCTCAATTTTTTGAAAAACCTCTCACACTCACTGATGATTTTTGCAAGTTTATTTGCTTTGGATAACTGTCAGCTGGATGTCAGACATGTAAATATATTCAGCAACAGGGGGTTGGGGGGGAGTAATGGGAGGTGTTGCTCATACACATACACACACACACACACACAGAGACAGTCTCAGAGTGTTTGGGTGTCTTCTTCATGGCTGCTGTTGCTGACGTCGGACATTTTCAGGCCATTTTTCCACAACACAGACAGCGTCACTAACTCTCCCTGTTCCAGCCAGCGGTGAAGTGACAGGCGGGCAGATTAGCTGTGGGTGTGTTTTTGTGTGTGTTTGGAAAGGTTCTGAGACCACAGGCTTTTATTTAGTGCAGTATTTTCCAAAAAAAAAAGCGTGCAAAGCGAGGTTGAAGTAGCAGGCTGACGGTCAAGTGAGGGTCCAACAATCAAGCCTGATTTCATTTTCTTTCTCAGTCTACAATCGTTTTATTCCTCAATTTTTTATTTGTTTTTTTGAGTCCTTCAACTTCACAGCGATGGAGACGCTGAGGTCTGTGTGTCCCAGGACAACAAACATGGAGGAAGTTATGGAAGACAGAGATCAAAAGGTTGTTATAATACGTTAATAATAAAACTAAAAGATCTAGAAACAATGTGCACTGTTGGGCTTTTTCTCATGATTAAAAAAAAAAAAAAAAAAAGTCAGCACTTTTCCAAACAATAAAAAATTCTGTGTGAACGCAGCATTAATAGAGTTCAGAATATTATTTAAAGAAGAAACCTTTAATCTCTCTAAACATGCTGAGTGTGTGCAGACACAAGCAGAACAGAATAAAAGGTACCTGTGTTAGCTGCAATGTGCAACCGTTTTAGACTGAAGTCAATACATTTGATACTATAAATTCTGTCTGAACACCTGAATCCACGTTTAACTAAAGCTGGAAATACCAGTAACGCTGGGAACAGGCAGGAAGTGTTGGTGATATCACGTTGGGTTTCTGAAAGGGCAGTTTTGAAGTCTGGCATTTATGATGATTGATTTATGGTTTCAGTTATTTTTAAAACAAAAATGACAAACTCTGCTTCCAGCTTCTCATATGTGATGATTTGCTGTTGTTCTTCGTCATACGACAGTAAATTGAGGATCTTAAGTCGGACAAAGCAAGCAAATTGAAAACCTTGAATGTCGTTTTTCACCATTTCTTAAACATTTCATTGACTAAACAAGAATATAATCAGCAGATTTATTGATAAGGAAAATAGTCGTTGACCATCTTGACCCACAAAGTCCACACTGACGCCGACAGGAGGACGTCTGGGTGGAGCTGAGGCGGGACAAGCGAGTGGCGACCAAGCGGCTGAAAAATGAAGCCAATGTGGAAGTGCCAAAAACTGCAGTTCCTTGAACGACCACCTAACCATGTTAAAATGTCCAACTTTACAGCAGAAATAAACATGTTTACAGTCTGGTACAAACAACGGTTTTAGTCTCTTTAACTAATTTCCTCTTTCATGACAACTGGACGGGGGGTGAATTTTTTTATAACTCACACATTTAAATTTTATTAAGCTGTAAAGTTCTGCATAATGAAGGACATGGCTGCTTTGAGTGACAGGTCCGCCAGCCGCTAGGTGTCTTGTTTCAGCCATTTTGGATTGGCCGGGAGTTAGACTCGCTTTGAGCTTCAAAACCGCTCTTCAGAAACCAACGAGTGACGTCACGGTAACTACGTCCATATTTTTATACAGTCTATGGGAGGAACTCAAACTATGAAAACCTCATCACACAGCACATATATCAATATATATATATTTAGTCAATAGATTACTAATTTTTCATCATGGACACATAAAACTAACTTTATTTTCATTGAGAACCTCCAGTAGCTCCAGAGCTATTATGAGTTTTTTTGTTGATAACTTTTATCGTAGAAACATCAGACCAATTTTATTTCTTCAATAAAATTGGAGATACAGATACACAGTTTTTATTTAGTCTCAGTTTAGACCCTTTTTTCTTTTTTTTTTTGAAGGGATTCAAATACAAATTCTGTTTATTTGACTGATTCAGGTACATATGTAAAAAAAAATGTATTGTTGTCGTCAAGTGTCGGCAGCTGAACATATAGATATACAGTATTTATCAGGATCTCTGGGTGTGTTTAATCAGTTTTATCAGTCCAACAAAAACATGAGAGTCAGATTAATACAAGTTTCCTGCATTTTGTAACTGTCCTTCATCTGCAGCTCAGCTGTTTTTCAAGCTGCATACAACCTGAGCGATCACGTAAATGCTCCTCCTGCCCTCGATGATTAAAGGACACTTAAATCATCATAACTGAGATCTGGGAATATAATAATTATAGTAATTTGGAAGAGAAAACTAACATTAATAGTAAAATTACTACCCAAACTGTCTCGACGAGCTGATCCCACAGAGCTCATTAGACAGCTCATCGAGAGGAGTGACGAGTGCTGAAGCGTGAAATTATCTGACTGAGCAGCTTTAACATTAAACAGTAAAAGTCATGAAAAGCAGATTTAACTGTAAGTGAGACATCAAGTGCAGAGCTGATTATAGAGACTGTAAGGGGGCCTGAGGGTTAAAAACTGTGATTATTAAGGAATGAATGTGCGGTTTTGAAATGGTTGCAGTTTGCGTTTCTTTGCCTCTTTGTCACATTAATGCTTCCAGAACGTCTCCATGCAGCGGAAAGCAAACGCTGAGCTTCAGATAACACTTTAAGCCAAAGACATCATAATCAGCACACAGTAGAGAGACAACCACTGTAGGTAAATGGAGAGAAAATAGAAGAAATCAATGGAAGAGGATGATAGAGAGCTTACAGAACAAAGAATAAATGAAACAAGAGGATGAGGGTGAGCAAGCGGAGGTGAGAATTCAAATAAAGGACACATCCATCCTCAACTACGGCTTTGGGTTTTTATTTTTTCTTGCAGCTCAGGAACTCAGAGAGAGAAAGGAGAAGCAGTCATGTGTTCTGTGAATGATGGAGAGGCTGCCATGATGCAATTTTAGCAATCACTTCCCACACAGCTGGGCTCTTTGTGCTGTCTGAACAGCCTTCCTGTTCTTACATCTACACACACACACAGGAACATGAATATGTGTGTGTGGAGTTCAGTAAACGTTTTATTGAGATATGAGCCACAGTACAGTATGTTAATGTTGTGTCTTTCTTTTTCAGGTTCAGTTTGAGAGTTTTAGACTGAGATCATTGTCAGTAAATTCAAACCAGGTTAATGACACAACTATACGTGATCTATAACTGTGGTGAAGTGTGAGTTTCTGTTGCTTCCAGAAGTGTTTTTTACCCATTTTGTATTCAAATTTCAAAGATATCCTAAATATTACTTTACAAAGACACACAGGACTATGATTATGCAACGATCCTGTAAGTTAATATTATGACCACCAGTTTCAAAATTTGTTTCTGAGATATTATTACTGTTTTTCGTGATGGCTAAAAGTGCTAAAAAAAACCCAGGAGCCTTGGTTACCGTTGCTATAGAGGTGGAACAATTGAAAACTTTCTGTTGTTGAAGTTGTAAAGAAACAACACCATAGTTGCCACATTCACCCAAAAGTGACCCAGAAATAAAATGAATCGATTTACACTGTAGATTGTAAAACCTGTTAGCCGTTAGCGTCGCCAGTGACAGAATTTTAAACTCGGGGATTGAATGTTTCTTGACAAAATGCACCTTGTGCTTAACTTCTCCTTCAATATTTTTTATTGTACCTTCAACTTTTTATCAAAGAGAAAGATATTTAGTTGTTCATCTTTTTTGGAATAGTGTACTTAGTGTAATTCCTAAGTACAATTCCTAGTGTAATTCCACTAAAGAGTTTATTTATAGGCCACAAAAAAAAAAAAAAAGCTGGCAGAGAATGTGTCATAGTCGGCCATTTAGCCGGCAGCCCGCACTTGTGGACACTGACAAATACCTTGATGGATTTTGGAGACAAAACATAATTTTTCGTCTGCTGAGATGCTGTTCATGGTGTTGAAAAGTGAAAGTGATCCTGGTTTGGGGCTTTGAGAATACGTTCACCCTGCTGGGTAGTTAATGTGAGCAGCAGGACAACAACACTGTGGCTTAAAAGAGACAGAAAATCCAAGAAAAGGACGTCACATCGTCCCACACAAATGACAAAGCAACAAATTTCTGAGGATTGGAGGTAATTATTCGCAGAGTGATGGTTACCACTGTTAGATTTTATTTAGGCCCCAGGTCTTCTCGTCCTGACTAGTTAAACTCTTATTTTACGTCTCTTTGAAACATTAGGTGGGATTTTCTTTTTTAAAAACTCACTGAATCACAATCTCCTGGTGTTTTAATAAAACTTACAATAAAACTCATGTTCAATTTATTTGTCAGCTGGTTTTTAAAGCCGACCTGTGTGTGTCGTTATAACATGTGGAGAGGAAGCAGGGAGGCAAATCATCAACAGACAAGGAAGTGACACCAAAGAGTCATTTTAAAAAAGGTACATCTGACAGACTGAACGCCTGAGTCAAAGCAGATTTATAGCTTAACTTCAGACTGCTGACACAGAGACTAACACATGTATTTATTTCATCCAGATTTCATTACTGTAATGTTCTGTTTTCAGGTCTGCTACATGCTAGAAAAGCCACATTCTAGCCTCCCTTCATTGGCTTCATATCCGTGTTAGATCAGACTTTAAAAGGTGCTTCTGCTGACTTATAAAATCCTAAATGGGTCCCATCATACTGTCTGATCTCTTTAAACTTTATATTCCATCTCAAGCTCTTTGCTCTCAGACTGCAGGGCTCCTGTGTGTCTCCAGAGTCAGAGAGAAGTCAGCAGGCAGCAGCAGCACCTTTTCCCATCAGGCCTTGTTCTTATGGAATAACCTCCCTGCTGACGTCAGACGATCCGAGTCTGTTGAATATTTTAAATCTAAACTTAAAACTCATCTTTTTGCCTTTAACTGAGTGCTTCATGACCTTGTACTGCGCGGCGGGTCGGTTTCTGTCTCAATGAATTTACTAAGCGCCGTCCCGCCGTCGAGATTATCGATCACAACTGTTCTGATAACTGCTGCATCTCTCTAACCTTCTGTTTGTTTGTTCCACAAGCCCCTGAGCGTCCGAGCTGCGTGCCCCTCTCTCTTCTCTCCCACTTTCTCCCTATTTTCTCCTCTATTGTCTCTCAGGCATCTCTTGCTGGACCGGCGCCCCATCCTGGAACCTTTCCTGAGGTTTTGGATCTGGTTCCCCATCCTGCAGGAGTTCAGCCTCACCTCGTGTCTCTCTCTCTCTCTCTCCTGTGTGAATTATGGCTTTTATTGTTTCTGGTGTGATGTGAGTCCTCCTTGTGTGCATGTGTCCTCCTGCCAGGTCTCCATGGTGATGGAGGTTGCGTGACTCAGGTCCTATTCTGTTCTGGTGGCACCTGGTAGCTGCTTGGCATCCTCTTCATCACATTCTTCATATACATTATAAATCCATCCTTTTTTAAATACTTTATTTATTATGTTTCCTTCATCATCTTCCAGAGAATTGTTGACTTCATCACTACTTTTATAAAAGTTAGAGTAAGAAATACAGAAAATGGACGAGATATGAACAAAAATGAACCAAAAAGAAAAAAAAGGAGGCATACAGTGAGGTAGAAGAGGGGGCGTTGGGATTAAATGGGGGAGGGGTATCTGTTTATTCTTATAAATCTTGAGCTAGCTAATATGTTATTTTACAGAGTCTATTTTTGGGGTAAATCTAATTCCATTTCTTTGTGTGATCTCTGATTGTAAAGGTTGATCTTTCCACGTCCTTGACACCTGCTTCATGGCCGTTGCATGCTATGAGATACATGTCAGCCGATTTTATCTTTTTCCTATTAAATTAATACCCAAAATAGTTTCTAGTGTCAGAGGTTCTTTTGAGTCAAAAATATAATTTAAGTTTCTCTCTTCCCAAAAGGGTATTAATATATGACACGGAAAGAATGTTTTATATAATTTGCTACTTGTTCTGCACATCCTCTCCTGCAGCTGGTCCCTGCTGAGGGGAAACATTTCCCATACTTAATAAAATATCTCATGCTCACTTTCCAAGTAAAGTCCCACCACAGTATTTTGATTGTGATGTCTCAAAGCTTCCACCGAGGGAGTCTTTCCAATCTTCTGCTGATATATTAACTTCTAATTTAATTTTCCCCATTTCTCTCTTACTTACTATCTACAATGGTGAGCAGCTTTTGCAATATTTTATAGATATTTGAAAGATTTTCTTTAGCTTTATTTCTATTTTGGGTCGGCTTTTTGTATTAAATGACAAATCCTTTTTTTGATTTGTCCTCTTCTTAAATGTTTCATGATATAACTTCTCACCAGTAAATACTTAAAGAAATGTTTTTGTTCTAACTCATATTTGGAAGCTATAATTTCAAATGAATTTATTGTGTATTTTGTCAGTAACTGAATATGTTACTAACCTCTTACTAGACCAGCAACCTGAGATATCATTAGATCTGTTTGGAAGTCAGGGTCTTGTGCCATTTCTCCGAGATAAACACATTCACTATTTATTTTTAGGGTTTTTATTACAGTATTTGAAATACATTTGCTTTGCCCTCTATTTTTTTTTTTTGTGCTGCTTTTCCTATAAATGGTAATACCCCAGTTGATATTGTTGCCATTCCTTTTTCTATATTGATCCATTTGGCCTGTTTTCTTTTTCATCCAGTTCACTATTTTGAGAATTTGTGTTGCATGAAAATAATTCTGTAAATTTGGAGTACCTAACCCTCCTTCTTTCTGTTATAGTAATGCTTTAAATCTGGTCGTCTGACAAATAAAAATTGTGGGAGGACCATCATGTTTATTATTTCTACCCTGCTTAGTATTCCATCTGGTATTAATCTATTGACAGAAAACTCCAGTGGACCAGCCATCTGTCTAACATGCAGGACAGCGTCTCGGAGCGTTGCGGAAGTTGGCCAGCAAGCTTGATCCTAGAGGTTGAGTCAATGTCTACAAAACCCAGGAGCATCATGGAGTTCTCCTGCCTTGCCTGAATGAATGCCCCATAAACCGCTCTTAGGCAGCCAGATATCATCCAAGAAAAGGCAATAAAGATCATTGGTGTGGATGAGGACTACGTCCTAAAGGATTATGCCATCATCAAGCTGAGCCATCTGAGAACAGTTGCTGCAGCATCTGTTCTTTTCAACATGCACAATCCCAACTGTCCAGCGGACCTGAAAGCACTGCTATATCCTCAGCTCATGTCTCAGGTCGAACCACCTGGAGGTTACCGCCAAGTCATGCCTTGTCACTCCCCGGAGCTAACACCACATGCCTTGACAGGAGCTTCCTCTACTCTGCTGTAACAACATGGAACAGCCTTCCCCCCTGCTGTCGTCGGAGACATCACGACAAGTAGTGTTCCTGCCTTCAAGAAGAGACTCAACAAACACCTCTTCAGCATGAGACTGCAATCCTAAAGCTCAAGGACTTTCAAAATATATACAGATCAGTCTCATATATATTCCTGGGTAGAGGCAGATCAGTGATAGGCTCTCTAAATGGTATCCATAAAGCATAATAATAAAAAAAACCTCCATCTGTTCAAATCTTATTTTACTTTCCAAAACACAGTGATTATTCTCATAAAGTTCATCTGAATTCTTACTAATATTTATACCCAAGTATCATTTAAATTTATAACCATCTTTCAAAGCTTGGCTAATTTGTTTTTCTATTGTTAATGAACAGTTGTTCTCCTTCAATTTATATCCTGAGACTTTACTTCTTCAATTGTTTTCATTAATTTATGCATCAATTCCACTGGTGATGTAAGATAAACTATTATATCATCTGCATAAAGTGCTAATTTATGTGTTTTTTTTTTCCTGACTGTATTCCTTTTATGTTTTCATTTTGTCTAGCTGCTTCCTGCTAGTACTTTAATTATATATAGCAAATAAAAGGGGGAGAGAGGGTCTCCCTGCCTGGTTCCTCTTTGTATTGTGAATCTTCTTGACAGCGTACCATTCGTTTTTACTCTGAAAATTGGATCACTGTAAATTGCCTGTAACCATAAGCTAAATGCCTAAAGGCCTTGTCTGCATCTAAAGTTATTAGCAGAAAGTCTTCATTTTGCTTTTGAACATAATCAATTAAATTTATTGTGCACCTAATGATGTCTGCCAAGAGCCTTCCTGGAATAAAGCCACACTGATCTTTGTCAATTATATCTGTAATAATGGCTGTTAATTTATTGCCAATAATATTTTATAGTCTGTGTTGAGCAGTGAACAGGCCTGTATGAAGAACACTTTGTGGCTTCCTTCCCCTCTTTATAAGCAAGAGTTATTATAGAGGATCGCCATGTTTGTGCCCATTTTCCTGTATCTAATGCATAATTGTCTGCTTTTCATAGTAAAGGAGTTATTTGGCTTCAAAATGTTTTATAAGATTCATGTAATCTCCTGTATTTGTTGTTTGAGTTCCTCTGCAGTTATTGCTTTTATTAATTTGACGTTTTTTCATGCTTTTTATTTGGGACAGAGCAGCAAACAGCAGTGCAGGCATCTAAACAGAACAAATGATCAAACGAAGATTCGACAGAAAACCAGAACTTAAAAACTAACTGAACTAACGAGGAGATGAGGTGCAGGTGGGGAGATGGGTGGAGAACTCAGGAGAGGGGAGTGAGGTGATGAAACAGGGGAAACAGAAGGAGCAGGGCAGGGCTGACGAGTCTAGATGTAGGGCAGGTGTGGAGAGACAAACAGGCCGGGGAGGAGCACAGCAGGGAAACAGAGCAAACTGAAAACCGAAACTCAGAAAACACAAACTCTCAATACAACCTACACGAAACCGTCTAAGAATAACCATGATCACAAACCCAAGTACACAACACCCTAAGCTAACCAACAAAGGCAGTCCTCTAAACCCATCAACCATATCATATCAACAAGCAAAACCATAACAACACAGGAAACCCCAAAGAACACAAAAACACAAAGAGTCCAAAAAAACAAACAGAAAGTCCAGACAGGATGTGACTTTTGGTAGTTTAAGGTTACTCAGAAATGTCTTAATTTGATTTCTATCCACTCTTACTTCATTTCTTTATAAAGTTTTGTTTTATAAACTCTTCTGCAATATTTTCTTCATCAGTTATTGTTTTTGACTGATCTGTTTTTAATTTAGTGATACAGGCTTTCTTCATTTGTCCTCTAAGTTCATAGGCCAAAATTTCAAACTGTCGTAACTTTCCTGTTGTGTGAACCTCATTAGTCTATCGATCTCCAATGTATGTATTCTATCTAATTCATTTTTGTTTCCTTTTAATTTAATTTAACATCTATCTTCCATTAGGTTTATTTGCTCTAATAACTGTTTTTGTTGAGTTTCTCTGGCCTTTTTTTGCAGATGAATATGAAGTTATGTTACCTTCCATGACTGCTTTATTATTTCTACATATTCAATCAGTATCTTTTGAATTTTTTCTACAAGTGTCAGACTATTGTAGCATCTCAAAATGTAATTGTATTTCTCATATAGTCTATGACATGTTCTGTAACACTCTGGATATTTCTAACCCTATCACCTGTCTCTGCTCCTTCACCATCACTGCATGCAACGAATGGTTGGGATTCAACACGTAGACTGACGTATCTCTCGGCCACGTCATGGCAGGATTTTAAGGTAATACGATCAAGTAATCTGGCAGAGTTACTATGTGAAAAGACAGATGTGATGTAGTCTGATCAGTCTGATTCTGATCTGTTCTGTTAACCTCTGGATATTTTGTGAACCTTAAGCCAGATTCAAGGATTAGATTGGAATCAACAAAGTGATTCATAATAAGTTAACTCCAATGATAGGTCATTGGATGGAGAGGACAGCTGAAGAAGCACTTGATTTGAAGGCTGCATTATTCCTGAAGAGGCTTTTTTTCATAGATGACATTTTGCATGTGACAGTTGCAGAAGCACAGGTGTAACTACTTGAATTAATTTAGCTGCTCCAGTTTCAGGCTCTTGATATTCTGCAAGCTGGTAGCCAAGTTCCCATTCAAATGTAATTTTGAATTTTAAATGAATTCACAGAAAATTGGCAAAAAGAAATGTTTCCATCCACTATAGTTTAATGAATATTAAGAGATAAACATTTGGTGGCGCAAATTCTCCAGTCGATGTCATTACACCATTGCAGAAGAAGAGGACACGACGAGATGATGTCATCAAAAGAGCGACAGTCAAAGCTCAAATGATGGAAACCATGTGGAAAATGTGTTCATTTCATGTATTCATTTAAGTGTCATCGCTCCGCACAGATCTGGTGCTTTCGTCTCTTCAGTGATGTTTAAGTCACACGCTTCATCTGTGTTATCATTTATTCATTAAGTCTGCTTACATTGCACTTTGTTATATTTTTCTTTTATCAATACACAAACTTTTCCAGCTCAGCCAAGCTTAAAAACCTTTTGGCCCTATTTCCAGTGTTTTTTTTAATGCTCAAATTGAAAATATGCATCTAATGTGATAACTTACTACTACTCTGTTAATGTTATAAGTTACACCTGTGCTTTTCCTACTGTAACAAGTCAAAAATGTCTGCAGTGAAAAAGGCCTATTGACTCGAGACTATTTTCGTGCCTCAGTGCTGTTCTTTGTTGCCACAGTACATATACACAAAACACTGTGGAGTGTGAATGCACCGTCTGTGTTGATCTGAGTGATATTGAACAGCCTCCTTCAGCGGTGCTGTCTAAAGGGCTGAAAGACTGCGCTGATGGAGGGAGAGGTGTTTGAGGATCCCATTAGAATCCAATTATATTTGACACTTTTCAAAAAACAATGTTGGCGGTTTGACTCAAATGTTTCCCTCACTGGAGAGATATCAGCTGTCATTCAAGTAGTCATCTCCAAAACCATGGATCTCTCTCCCTGCTAGAAAACAAATTGTACTATCAATCACACAGAAGTTCATGTCCCTACTTTCCTTTTTTTTAATATCTTGAATATATTGTGTTGGAAAGAAGCTCCTATGAAGGGAATAAAAGTTTGATGGACCCGATTCTCTTACTTTTCAGTAATAATTTTTGTCAGAAAAATGTTTCAAACTGTTTCAGTTCTGCATTATTTATGTTCTCAGATGGTAAAATTGGAGGTTAAGAGCTGAACGTAGGACAGCAGTGAATCCAAGTCCAGATGGTCATGTCTCTTCCACTATCCAGACCTGGATTTTGGCTGCACTGAATGGGCTGGCAGTGTATGTGTGTGTGTGTGTGTATGTATTATCATTATTATTCCGCCTCTCAAATCTTTGAATACAGACAAAGCATTAAAATCACATTAAATTGGTTTATTGATGACATATCTGTGTGTGTCCACATGCATGTTTTGGTGTGTGTGTGTGTGAGAACAATTATTAGCATATTTAAAATCCTTTAGAGCTGACCATTCAGACTACATTAAATGGTCTATTTAGTAAGTATCAGCATGTATGCATGTATTATGATTAATCTGTCATATCCTTAACTGTAGACAACCACATTAAATCGGTTTATTGATGAAATGTGTTTGTGTTTTGACTCCATCTTTCGAATCCTTGGCTCACCCGGCATTAACATGCATCTTGGGTGATTCGATCACAAGAGGACAGCTATAAGTACATCAGTTCACACCTGGCATTAGAATGCGTCTCCACATGCGTACGACTACATCATTTCCGTTTGCAAGGACAAAATGCGTTGTTTTTTGTAACTGACAGCAATGCACTTCTTGTGCCTACTCTGCTAAGATTGAAAAGATGTTTGTAAAGAGGTATACAAAACAGCATGTTTTGTATGTACTGCATCCACAAGTATCCATATTGCCTGTTGTTGTGGCTTCTATTTATTTCGCACCTTAATGATGCCGTTGACGCGTGAATGAGTACGTACTTCTGCAGACGAAGAGCACATCAGTTGCAGACTGATCCCTCAGTGTGGCCTGAATGATCGGATCTTAATGCGTCCTTGATGCATTTTGGGTGCATTCACATCTGTACTTAGAGCTGTCCACTTGTGATTGAATGCATCATCCAAGATGCATTTTAATGCCCGGTGTGAACAGGCTCCTCGATTATAAATGCTGCTTGTATGATCACATGGACGGTTATAGTCTCAAGTTTTCTTGTGAGAAATCTTTGCTTTCCACACAGAGAGGTACAGTTAGAAATCTAAAATGATACATAAGTATATGATATACATACAGTGTATCAGGTCTTCACAAAATAAGGCAGAAAGGCCCACCAGCACAAAACACAAGTAGCTCAAAATACTTGTACAGTATAGCTACATACACGGGTGATAAAATATGAATATTGTACACAGGATAATATTGAATATAATTTTATCTTTTTATCTTAGAAGATGTTTTTGTGCCCATCTGAGATCTGTTATATTACCACTGTTGAATATGGAGAGCGCAACAACCATAACCATTTTCCTGGGAACCATCCAACATATTATTTAATAAGATTTAAAAAAGAGAAATTGATTTTTAAACGTGGATGGTACACAAAAACTGAGTTGGGTGTTCACATACTGTACAGTATGAAACATTTAAAAAGGGGCCTTGTGGAGTTTCTGACCTCAAGTAGCGCTATGGAACATTTTTTTTCTTTTTTTTGACAGAGAAGAAGAATGCAATCCAGTAAACATTGATATAAACAATGCTAGCTTTAAAATACTTTTTAAAAAATGTTTTTTTGAGGAAGGGAATGCTTTCCGCACATATGTTAGACCTCATGAATACACACAATGTAAATATTTTTCTTTGTTTACAACAAAACTTTACAGGGCAGCTTTAAGTTAGCTAGTTGCAGCATTTCTTTTCTTTCTTCTGCTGCTAAATGCACACATTTTCATACAGAAAATAATAACGTTATTTTGGTGAATCATTCAGGACACCTCATTGTGTGTAATCACTAACATGAACCAGCCAACTACCAGCACATGCCGCTATAGCTTTCATATAATAATAAACTATCTGTCCTACCTATTAGTCCATATCACGATTAGCTTCACCATTTCCAAATACTGGTCAGATAGATGTGGCTGGTAAACTGTGACTGCATCAACCATGCACAGGTGCAGTTAGGGGTCACCTGAGGTCACAATGTTCCCACAGTAAAGAAGCCCAAATTCAACCTGAGACCCAAGAAAGGAAACCTAAGTCTATGTTGGGATTTGCCGGGCTTAGGCTACATACCAAAACTGTAAACCTGTTCACACTTTGACCTCGGGACCACATGTGATTTCACGCCGTACATCACACAGGTTAAATGAAATCTGTGTTTTATTTAAATTTTCTCATCAATGAATCATTTCCACCACAGCTTCCTTTGTTCTTGGCTTGAAAGATGAAGAAAACATTTAATAAAATGAAGAACTCCTCGTGAAAAAAAGAGATCCCATTACTGAGATGCCACCAGGAGCTGAATTAACCTACTGAACCAGGGGCCCCTACTGACACCCCCACATCTCCCACTCTGTGCATTGTGTAGATACTTGTGAGTAAATTGTTTGTGTTGATTTTATTAAGCTCAATATTATTTAGTAAAATGCACCATGTAAGCACAAGATAACCTGAAGTAATCATGGTCTTAAAACCTAAAAAACATTTTACGTCAGGACTCGTCTACATAAGGAATCGAACTTGGAGACTTCAGACCCCCTAAGCGTCTGGGGCCACTTCAGGTTCATACTGGTGATGTTTTATAGGTTTATTAAAGTCTGCACGTCATTCATTCATGATTATCTATATTCAAACAATGACCTCCATGTATGTGGCACCTTCAATTACTTTCATTTCTGCTTAAGTTCTGTCTGTGTTACTCAGGTAATTGAGGGGTATTGCAGAGTCCATTTGAAGATCTGTCAGTCTGAACCTCATTTGAACTGTGGGTAGTTTTTGATTTAAGGACTTAAAAGGCAGAAGACAAAAAGAGAGCCTCCATCACTTTCCATTTTCCCCCTGGCTTCATCCATCTCTCCCCCTTTATCTCTGTCTCTCTCAGAGCGCTTCCCCAAAAAGTCTCCACACCACTCCATCCAATATTCACCACAAGTGCTCCAATGTCGAGAGGAAGGTGTGAGTGTGTGCGTGTGCAGTGGGTACAATGCACGGTGTGTTCAGGGCTCGTTCCTGCAGCTTTTACCAGTCTACCTGAAATCAAACGCAGCCACTCCAGGTCAGAAAAACGCCAGTAAAAAAAGTCAGCAGATTGTCCTGAAATTGTACTGTAAGTCCCCGAAGGTTTAAAGATTAGAAGTGAAAAGGGTCAATCTGAAATCTTTGAACACTGACATTATCCTGGTGGAATTATAAAAAGGGTCACCTGTATCTGGAATCTGACTCTCTGCAGGGTTGCATGTACATGCAGACGACACTGAGCTCATGAGACACTCACAGAAATGCAGTTTCAGTTCATTTAAAATAAACTGTCTTTGGCATGAATGGTGTAGGAATTTGTGCGCTCATATAGTATTATTATCTTAGGAGGGAATAATGAATTATTACACGTTGGTGCATGACTCATATATGAAATTATTCATCCAGCGACTCATACTAGAGTATGTATAATAATAGGGAAATAGTCCCTCTCGTTGGCCACAAAAGAGAGGTCAATTAGAATTATGATTGTTATCAATCTTAATTATGATTTTGTGAGGGTATAGGTCTTTTAAAGCTAAGTGACTGAGACGCAAGCACAAGACGACACCAACAAGTTCACTTTTAGTTACATACACATTTATTGTTAATACTACAGCTACAAGCACTAAACACTACAATTACAACATATTATAAACAAGACACAAGAGGGAAAGGGAACCTGGCACATGAGGCTATGGCTAGTGAATGATTTGCATAAATGATGAAGAGTTATCTATTGTGTAGTTGGTTTGAGCATTCCACCAGTACTTTCATTCATTCAATCCAGGCATATATTTATTTAATTATTTGTAAAAATCGTCTCTTATGAATTTGGGCCCCTGCCCCTCTAACATCCTCTGCACGTCCCTGCTTATAACAAATGCATGATTTCTAATTTAGCATTTCTGATAGTAGCTTTAGCATTTTGAGAGTGAAACAAGCAGAGTTGTTCTGAATATGACAGTGTTATCAAAGATGATGGACTTATGTTAGAAGTGCACTTCTTAGCTTAAAGGCAGTAGTATAAAAGTCTAATTAAAGCAAACAACTATTGTTCTATACATACACATACTAATACACTATATTAATCGTTTTAGAGTCCATGCTTTTATGCTGGTTTGCCCAGTGATCAGTTCTTCAGTTGGTTGTTCAAGTGCTGAAAATCAGAGTTCCCAGTGGGATTAAAGTGGGTGCCAGCTCGTCTCTGTGGGTGACTGGCTCTTAGAGGTGAGTTATGATAGCCGATGGTGGGCATTGTTTATCCACGTTGTGCTAACAGCTCACACTGGGGTGAGAATTTGTCTTTCCATCTTGCTGGCTCTTGGAGATCTTGGAGGGTCAAAGGTGGTTTGGGTCAGTGATCTTGTTTATTGGCCATGTTGGAGAAAAAGGGTCTTCTTATCTCGATCGCTGCTGTTTGCAAGATGTTGTAAATCCCACTGACTGTCTGTTTGGGGGATGAAGAAAGAGCTGGTCCTGTTGTTTGAGGGTTGTGCTGAGACTTTCCCCTATAATGACTAAGTATCAATATTGCAAAAACATGTCAGTTGATCTCAAGGTAATTATAGTTAATTAGACATGAAAAAAGTTATTAATCCATAGAAAAAAGGAGATTAAAAACAAAAACTGAATAGACGATTTGAGGCGGCACATATTAAAGACATCAAACTGCATTACTTTTTGGAAATTACCTTTGATGTGTTTCTATTATCTTAGGATTCAGTTGAAGAATTCAAATCAAAAAAGGAGCTGAAATAAATTAATATTTTTTTTTGGGTTTGTCACATGCTGAGGAAAACATTCTTGCAAAAACACACAAGGTTATTTTCCTCTTCACCATCTGCAAGCGTGAGAAGAGAAAAAAAAAACAGAACAAAACAGAGTATTTGTTTCAAATTCTCATATTGGATGATAAGATTGGAAATGTTAATCTATCTATGA
Source organism: Thunnus thynnus (assembly GCF_963924715.1). Lineage (NCBI taxonomy): Eukaryota > Metazoa > Chordata > Actinopteri > Scombriformes > Scombridae > Thunnus > Thunnus thynnus. The sequence continues at coordinate 29,199,822 of NC_089530.1, forward strand.
CTCATTCAGTTCACAGTGTTGAAGACAGTTAATGTGTTACACCGATAATCAGGGTGCTATCAGCTCTTACACCCAGACTATTTGTGAAGTTTGAGTTTTTCTGACTCATTCTGGAGATGAAACTGTCTGTAAATGTTCATAATTTGGGTAAATTAGAATATCACTGACCTTAGACTTTTAAAAAAACTATCTACATGCTGTGTTTTAACTCATTTACCACACTACACACCAGATTTTTCTTTCTCTCAGGCAGTCTTTTGTTCTAGTTATTCTTGTTACGGTACAAAAAAAATCAAACTGCAGACACCTGAAATGTGTCTGAGTAAATTCATCCATCACAGTAAACATCAAGCCTAAATTAATTTTTGTCACGGGTACCTCACCGCTGCGTGAGCTGATTTGAAAACATCGCAGGTCTTCAGGTGTGTGTGTGTGTGTGTGTGTGTGTGTGTGTGTGAGTGCTGCTGGGAAGCTCAGACATCTGGGACTGACGATTTTAAAAAGCTGTAAAGCGTTAAATTTGTGTGCTGCTGCTGATACAAAAACAAATCCAGAGGAGACGAATGATAAGAGGTGATAAGCAAACATTGATGTTGTGAGATGGATGATATGAATAATGATATGAAAGTTGTTTTTGTTTTGGTGGCTATGATGTACAAAGTTAATTTTTCCAACTTGGACGCCCTACATATGGAAACTCTGCTCTCGTTAAAGCGTGACTGATGACGGCTGCCTTGCTTTGTTTGAATTTCTACAGGCGTTACCCTCTGCTGCCATGACAGACTGGAGTCCATGAGTCACCCTGGAAACCATAATGTTGCAGTTAAAGTGAGAAACACATGACGTATTGATCCTTTGAGATGCTATGGAAAAAAAACTGCTGTGAAGGTCATCATCAGTGTCTGCTTCAAAACCAGCTCCACTTTTTTTCAGTCAATACTGACACACAGTGAGCTGAATTCTATTTTTTAACCCGTGCTGAACTGTGCTGTTGGAAAATGAAAAAATACCTGAAATGAGATGTTGGAATTTTCACAATAAAGGAAAAATACCTGCATGAACCCAGAATTTTTAGTATTTATTTACCTGCATGATCATGTACTAAGAAATATTGTATATATTGAAACAAAGATATCTTCTCCAAACCTCATTAACACTACTATGCAGTACTGTACTTGAGTACAATTTTGAGGTACTTGTATTTTACTTGAGTATTTCCATGTGATGCTACTTTCTACATTTCAGAGGGAAATATTGTACTTTCTACTCCACCACATTTATTTGACAGCTTTAGTTACTTTTCAGATGAAGATTTGACACAATGGATAATATAACAAGCTTTTAAAATACAACACATTGTTAAAGATGAAACCAGTGGTTTCCAACCTTTTTGGCTTTTGACGTCTTACAAAAAGCAGTGTGTAGTCGGGGTCACATTTCACATGTCTATGAGTTGTTAACAGCTCCACCAAATAGTGATTTTTCCCTCTAAACTTCTCACATGCTTTCATTTCAATAAATGTTCAAATGATCCAATATTTCAGCAAAAATCAAAGATTAGAGAAAAAGTCCAAAAACTGAAAACAGATTTGTGTATCAGAATTTTGTTTTTTCTTCTTTCCTCTCCCATTAATCATCTCACGACCCCTCAGATTTATCTGCTGACCCTTTGGAGGGGCCCGACCCCTAGGTTGGGAACCACTGGACTAAACTAGCTAACTGTATATAAAGTAGTGTAAACTAGCTCCACCTCCAGCAGCTACAACAGTAACATGCTGCTCTAACACTGATGCTTCACTATTAATAATCTAATGATGTCATATATAATAATATATCAGTCAGAGGGACCAAACCACTACTTTTACTGCAATACTTTAACTACATCAAGCTCATAATACTTATGTACTTTTACTGCAATACTTTAACAACATCAAGCTCATAATACTTATGTACTTTTACTGCAATACTTTAACTACATCAAGCTCATAATACTCGTAATTTTACGTAATTACAAAACTTGTAATGGAGTATTTTTACATTGTTGTATTGGTAGTTTTACTTAAGTAAAGGATCTGAATACTTCTTCCGCCACTGCTGCTGCTATGTTGCAGATATAGTTCAACCTTGAAATGCTGTTATTACAGTAATATAACTGGGTCAACTTCTCAGCTGCAGCTGTTTCTTTCACTTGTTTTTCATTGCAGTTTACAGTCCAACGGCAAACAAGACGTGTTATACGCCAGAAAGAAAGTCTCTCTCTGATCAGCTCTCTGTACTTTTTTTTAGCTTCTAACTGAATCTGTGGTTTGGAGTTTAGTTTCACTGTCACATTTCTGTTTGTGCTTTCAGACATCTGCTTTATTTTGCTGCTTACTGATCGCTTTCAACCACATCAGAACTGTGTTAAGTCACCGCTGATGCAAACCAAACATTTCCTGCTTTTTCTACTAAACAAAAAAAAATGTTCCCACCAACAGATCTTTTTCATGTTTGTCAATCCATGGAAGAGGGATCCCTCCTCTGAAGTTTCTTCCATTTTTTTACCCATTAAAGGGAGTTTTTCCTTATCTGAATCAATGGATAGACGGTGTTGTATTGCTGTACAGATTGTAAAGCTCCCTGAGGTAAATTTGTGATTCGTGATATTGAACTATAGAGATAAAAACTGACATGACTTGAGATCAGTGGGAGGCTTTTATTGTTAAGCAGCTATAGGGAATGTCACAGAGTTAGTGGAACTCCGTTAGCGGCGCTATTTTTCAATAAAAACCGATTTAAACAACAAGATATGAATATGTTTGGTGCTATTTGGTCAGCGGATCAGTTTTGCATCGAGGAATATTACAAGAAGAAACAGCCACACTGAGGTGTTAGATGCAGAGCTGCAGGACACAGGCTCTTTATTGTGATCTGTGCCGACCATCACACCTCAATGTGCATCATTAACACCTTTTACCTAAAAAACACTCACATTGTGCCAACATGGCTTGGCTAGTCGTGGTTACTCATGGCTTAGCGTTGGTGTGAGTATTATTATAAGTGTACACATAAATTAAAATATAAAGTTCCCGCCTGTGTTAAAATGCCAGGACGTACTTTGAGGATGAGCTCCGGGTTTGGTCCAGAATTTTTCTTTTACAAATGCTTTTGCTACTTGATGGCTTCCATCCAAACGATCATCTACATCCAAAATGCCACCTGTGTCTTTGTCTTACAGCAATCACTGGACATGTCTGTACCTTGACCTGCTGACAGCCACAACGCTCTGGGGCAACTGTGCTGTTGTTTTACTCTCCATGATCTTCATTCCCATCAGCTTCCATCCATAAAGAGCCTCCATCATACTCCAGGGGAGGAGAAGCGTACGATATGTGGATGACCGGGGGAACATCACACACTCATACATGTCTGATGTTGTTAGTGAAACTGTCAGCTTAGATATAAGTTATCTGACTTGATCCTATTTCATGATTTAACCCTTTGTTTTTTTTAGATAATCTGATGATTCATAACCAGATACCTGACCATTTGTGGTAATTTACCACCATCAAGGATCAAATCGTGACATGAGTCACTCTTCTGTTGATGCTTTTTCTGCCGTCTGGCTTCATATTGTGTTTCATTTCACAGCATCTTATTTAAGTAATTAAATGTGATGAATTAAATAATGTGATTGATTTCACAAGATAAAAATGTATTATTAATAATGTAAATTAAATTATTTTTATGTTTTCCTGACAAGTGATCTTTTTGTGGTCCTGTCTAGAGCTGCAACGATTAGTTGATTGACAGAAAATGAATCTGTTACAATTCTGATAATAGAATTTCATTCATTCATTCATTTATTCATTCATCATTTTAGTCTTTTTTTAAGCAAAAATACCAAACATTTCATTGCTCTACCTTCTCAATGTGAGAATTTGATGCTTTTCTTTGTCATACCTGATGGTAAACTGAATATTTATGTTTTGGACTTGACAGACAAAACACAATATTTGAAGACATCATTGCAGACGACATTTAATAGACAAAAAGATTAATCAAGAAAATAATCGGCATATTAATTGATAATGTAATAATAATAATAATATAACTGTTGTCTCAGAGAAGAAAAATTGGAAGTATTGCAGCAAAAGCTCTTACAGAAGAGGTCGCGATGGGTCAACAGAGCCTGTAACTTTGAAGGTGCAGACTTCTGTTCACACTGTCTCCAGCCAATGGTCAACATAGTTTCCTTTAATCATGATGGCAACCCTTCTCTAACTTTGAGCAAGTAGCTTTAGTTGCCCAAATAGTTTATTTCCACATCCAGCAGTTATGGAGCAACATCATTATTCATCTGGAGTCGTGTTTCTGTCCACCTGGTGAATGTAAGTCCAATATTCACTCTCTTTTAGCTCTGTTTTTGCTCTCTACCAACTCCTGAGGGAAATATCTGGCTCTTTAGCTGCTAAATGCTCCACTATGTTCACCAGCTAGTCTACAGCTAACTGTCTGTTGGTGCTGAGCAGGTAGTGTACAGAGGCTTTTTACAGCTTTTTATCTGAAAACAGCTGCCTGCTGCATCTGAAAATGACACTATGAGAGCGCTGAGAGTGAACTAAAATAGTAAAGTTAAACAATGAGCCAAGCCCCAACATATTACACACTGTAATTTGATACACTGTTAGTATAATAATGTAGATTATAGATGCTTTAAAGCAGCTATAATCAATAATGATAGTAGTGATGAACCTAAAGAGAATTATCACCCAACACTTGTAACTATACTGATCTTGACATAAAAATGGCCTCTATAGAAAAGCCATATTCACGTTTGCCTGCTGTTAATTGTAAAATATTGCTTTTTATTACATTAAAAATCACCAAACCTGCTGAAAAATTCAGTTCTCATTTCATTGTGATTGTGCAGGAATATCTCAAAAGTGTGTGTGATTTATTCTGAAGGATGACCTTGCCCTGACCCCTGACACTTGACTCCTTTAGTAACGGTTGCTTTTATTGTTCGTGTTGTGGCAACCGTCCATTTAAAACTCACGTCCGGTCAGATTTCGTCAGCAGAGTCAGTGAACATAAAATGTGTGTGTGTGAATGCTTTTTTTCCCCTCTTTCCTCTTGACAATGTAATGAGGCGTAAAATATCTGTAAGTGTGACTTCTCTATACGTTAGGTCAAGCTCTCTTTTCTTTTTTTTTTTTGCAGCTTTACTTTCCTCGGGGATGTTGACTGCTTTCACACAACAGCCAGATTCACAGTTTAATAAATAATTCTCCCTCTGAGCTGAAGAGGAAGTACAGCCTCTTCCCATCGACTGCTGCTGTTGCACTCTGAGAAGCTCCACTTAATTTGGGGCTGTGGACACGCTTGACAAAACTCTCCCTTTGGAAAAATAAACGTTAATGTAATTCAATGCACTAAATCACTGCAATTGCATCTGATTTCTGCCCCTGACCTGTTTTCTTCTTTTTTTTCCCCTGCCTCTGACCTTGAAAAATGCAGGCTGCTGGTGCGAATTAGAAAGTGTCAAATGCAGGTTCAAGTGCATTAGCAAGCGGAAAAGCGTCTTTTTCCACTTAGAGTACATCACATTGCGAAGGTGTCAGATCCATCTGGAATAAATCTGTTTTATTTCTTGCCTATAGCAGAGATTGGCCATGTGTTCGGTGGTGTAAGAGACATTCAAGGTGCCAGGTCGCCTTACATCTTCATGATGAGTGTGGAGTCGGTGGGAAATAGAAACAAGGGTGAGCTGCACCGTACAATCGTGACCAGATAGAGAAATGGAGATTAAGAGATAAACATGCGGGGATATACATACATTAGACAGGTCTCTCTTGAATTATTTACCATATAAACCAGTCTACAGCTCCGCTCGTAAGCTGCAATGTTCATTACACCCACTACTGAATTGTCCTTCTTGGATAAATAAAGTCGTCTGAGTGAGGATTTATCTTATGCGGGTACAACATTTGTCTAAGAAAAAAAACCCCAACACAATCAGTCATTTCAGCAAAGGCCACAAAACAACATAGTGACAGAGGTCTTATAGTGGTAACCATGACGAGAGCAAAGGAGGAAATCAGTTATAACGTTATTATAGAGTGACAAAGTCCTCATAGGGAAGACGTTGGGGTGGATGGATGGATGGATCAGACTTTTTCTGTTTTCAAACATGAGACAACATCACCACAACCATCCTCTAACCTTAACCACGTGGTTATTATTGTAACTATGGCACGTTTTCAGGTCTATATTTTCTTTTTTTTTTAATTCTTGGGCTCTACTGGAATATCTTTGCATGACATACATTTCAAAAAACTCCTTATTTATCTTATACTGGTCCTTTATGCAGCCCCTCAGTTCAGCCTCTGTCTGAAACAGGCCGTTTCAGCTCCTGTCTCTTTAAGGCTTTTTCTCCTTGAAATATAAACCTGAAATGCGAGAGTAGGCAACATCAACATCAAGATACGTTCACTTCAACTTTTGGAAGTTTGACCATGTTTAACATGGACGTTATAACAGTATATTAATATCACAAAAAGAATAATATGTTCCCTTTAACCCATAAGAACCCATGGTGACACAGGTGTCACCAACCCTTTCAATGTTCTGGAAAATTCCTTATACAGCTTTTATCCTTGATTTTAACTCATGAAGCCCTAAAGTGACATCTACTGAACATCCTGGTGCAGCCATGTGACAATGTGTGAATCTGTGACATCACTTCCAAAATGGCGGTGTGCCCAGTCAGCAAATGTGACAGAACTAGCTAATTTTAAAAAAAGCTTGTTTTTTTGTTACTTAAGGTAGGTTTCAACCCATTTAACAATTCTGATGCTTGTTTGATGTCCTGTATTACATTTAACCTGTTCTGACCACATTTCTTGAACAAATTGATATAAAACAAGTTAGGGAAATATCGTTATGACATATATGTGACATTACAGATCTTTGACACGAAAGGTAGAATTTCAAAATAAAGTTCAGAAATGTGTTCCTTGTGGTCCATTTGGTCTGTTTTATATTCCCCATAATTTTCCTTTAAGGAGAAATGGGTTCTTATGGGTTAAGGAAGCAGTAGTTTTAACCCAAACCATGATGCTTCTCTAACAAAGTACCTCTTTTAAGGATATATCAGGTGCTCACCATAACATTAGGAACGATCTTGTGGGCATTATGACATTCCACAGGAAAGGACACTGCTGCACTCACAGTAGGAATATGAGTACTAATTATTCAATTATCCATTGATTCTTTTTGACCTGATCAATTAATCATTTAGCCTTTAAAAAGTCCAATATCTGAGAACCCAAGGTGACATTTTCAAGTATTGTTTTGTCCAAACAAAGATTGGCTTTTCCTTTCAGCATTAACTCAGTTTATTAAGTATTATTTTAGGACTGAGTTTTATGGAGGAACTATTAAGTATTTTGTGCTCCCTGAGTTTTGAGAAAAGTTGTAGTCAGTAATAATAATTGGTTAGGACATTTATAATGCTAGAAACTGAAGCTTGATAAAAAAAAATATATATTCATGTATTTATTATTCATTTCATTCATGCTTCATTTATCCAGGTTAGCTCCACTGAGCTGAGCGCAAATGTCTTTTCCAATAGAGGATATTCTGAAACAGCATCAGCAGCATATTAAATTAGAGAGCGAGCAATGACAAATAATTCTCATTTAAAGTCACTCTCTAGAGGAAAGAAATAAGTGAGAGAAGTGGAGAAGTGCTGGAACAATCGACTTAGTCAATCATCATTATCATCATCATACATTAACTGTCTTATGGAGAGAATTAATGTCACCCTTTCTGTACATAAAATTCTTTTATTTAATAATACACATATTCAAACCAGTATGTCAAAGTAAAATGTATATGCTTTATTTGAAAATAAAAAAACAGCTTTGATGTTGACTGTCACTGACATAAATAACAATAAAGAGATATAATTTTTCAGGCAGTTTAAGCTTGGATGATCACTGGTTGATAGAAAAGCTCAGTGAATTCATCAGGTAATAACTAAGAGGTGCTGGAGCAGCATTTGCTACAAAATCCCATTATGTGCTCATACAAAAATGATCACAGTTGTACTTAAACCTGTTTTAAAGACTGATTTGAGATTCAGGTAAGGCTTGTGTGCATGTAGTGGTGATGATTAATGTAGGGTTAGGAGCCAGGTTTCCATCCAGATGTAGCACAAATTTCCAGAAAATTGTCAAAAGAATAATGAGAATCAATGCATGTTTCCATCTACTGTTATGTGAATATTAGGGAATAGGTGCCATCATCACCATCAGTGCCATTAAACCATTGCAGAAGAGGAGAACACAACAAGACGACGTCATTGAAAGAGCGACAGTCAAAGCTCAAACAAGGGAAAACCATGATGGAAAACATGATGGAAATATGACATTTCTGTTTGTTTCATGTCTTAATTTGAGGAACGTTACAGTCTCCTCATCGCTCCACACAGATGCTTCATGTACGTCATGATTTATTCGCTGAGAATGTTTCCATTGTACTTTATAGCATTTTGTTTTTATCGATACACCAACTTTTCCATCTCAGCCAAGTGCAAAAACACTTTTTCCTGATTTCCAGCATTTCCACATTTTTATATACAGATTAAAAATGTGCATAGAAACAAGTGGATGGAAACACACTTTATGTCAATGAGGGTCCTTCCAATGATGAGAGTACCAGCAGTGGGGTTAGGTGTGTTTATTTGTGTTAACTACTCTGTGAAGACTCTGGTCTTCTAGTCCTCACAAGGTTAAATATTGAGGTTCATAAATTATTTGAGGGTTAACAGTAGAATTAGAACTACATTAAAATTAAAGTAAGGTTTGGGGTTACATATAAAGTGACAAACATGTGTTGAACAACTTAAAGCGTAGAACTTCTTATCGGTCACAAATCATTACACACAGTTACCAGTGAGCTACATTAGTGTGTAAACATGTGTCCGTGTTTCAACATTTTAATGACAGCTGTGTGTACTGAATCATTAAAAAGTAGGCTGAAACAACTGTTTAATCGATTGTTGACAATTTTCGACTAATCTGAATAATAAATTGTCCAAATTATTTATTAAACAAAACATATAGGTGTTATCTTGGGATCTGTGAACTTGTGACAATTTTCACTATTTTCTGACATTTTATAGACTAAACAATTGATCAATAAATTGTAACAAGTGAACACATGATACAGATTCATTATGCAAATTATGTGTAGTTGCAGCCCTATTAAGAGGTTAACATTTTATTTTGTGTTTTTTAAAAGTTGAGATTATGAACTGTACATGCTGTGAAAATGAGTCATTTAGGACAGTAATATTATGTTGACACCTCCATAAAGACCTATTTCATACCACAGATATTTCTCATTTCCTTTCTGCTCTGCTGCTACCGATATGACTGTTTGCCAATACAGCATATATTTCTGCTCCATATCGGAGTACAAAAGTGCTCCTTTGTGTATGTTTATAAACCCATATTTGCCATTTACTTATTTATCTCCTTATTCCTGTTTGATTTATCCCATTACTACCTGCTGTGGCTACAGCCCAATTTCCCCCTTGGAGATGATCACAACTAATCTAGTCTATTGATATTTCCCAGTAGCTTTACGTTGTATAATCCTAACAAACTGCTCTGAGCTCACTCCAGCTCTTTATACGGTTTTCAGTTTGTCAATCCCCAAGGCCTCAGGATTTACAGATAGAGTGTGTGTTTGTGTGCACATGTGTGCTGTCTTTGTATAAATCAACTCGCACTCGTGGTGTGTGCCCTTGAAGGAAAGGCCGTGCTCCAGATCCGTTATTAAGATGATTTCTAATAAGAGTTTAAGAGTTTTATTAACAGTGTCCCCAGTCAGAGTAATTTTTGGAAAATTTGTACCAACAATGATTAGTGGAAGAGTTGGCCTGCTGGTTAGAAAGACCCTCAGAGACTTAATCATAGCTGGATCCTACAATGTGTCCTTGAGCACTACATCAACTCCCCTGGCATGATGTATGAAGATTACAGCCACAATGTCAATTTGGAAGATAAAAAAAAAAAAAAAATACAGTTCATCCTCATGATATAACAAGAGTTCTGTCTGCTGCTGGATTTACAGTTTAAAACCATTGGGAAACATAATGCATCAAGAATATGTCATATACTTGACAATAGGCCTTCAGTCTTTGAGTTAAAACTCTGTTTCCCCCTATTGTCTTACGTATTGTCAGTCTTTTAAGGTCAGCCTCAAATAGACGGATAGAAAGTGAAGTGAACAAGTAATTTAAGGCTTTCATTTTCAAGTTTTTCATTTTTTTCATTCCTGAGCAGGTAGACTTTATTTCACTGCAGGTGATTGGAAATTGCAGTATCATATTCTGCATTTTGTACAGCGTCTGACACTTCCAGTGTTACAAAGTTCCATTACCAGTGGAATTACACAGTAGCATGAATGCTAAAAATGCTTTCACGGTATTGGATGGAGACACCTGGGATCAAAGTGGCCACCAAATGGCGGATTTTATGTTAATTTACATTCACAGGACAACATAGCTAACCTTGAAAGTGCTCTAAGATGGTGAGAGAGGTGAAGGTGGGGGCGTAGAGCTCACAATTTGTACAGGCTGCAGGGAGGAAGCCGTAATGAAATTCCACTCAAGACAGTACTGGACTCCAGACAAAGGTAAAGCCCATTTATTTGTGCAGCAACAAATTTTAAGATCTTTTAAGACATCTTTTTAATAAGATGTAGCAAACATCTCCCAGTCTTCAATATGACAGAAAAGTTCCTCATATTTAATCATACCTATATCATGTTGTTGATTTGATTAGTGTTACTCATCCTGTGAAAATGAGACTGTTCTTTCAAGAAAAACAACAAAATTAGCTGTCCCAAACAGTTGTGTTTATGTTCAAGTGATAGAAGCGCTCTAGTGGTAATTATGATGGGAGAAAGGAGGACATGAGGTGATGTTATTATAGAGTGACAAAGTTGGTGTAGGGAGGAGGTTGAGGTGGATGGATGGATCAACAAAATATCAGACTTTAACAAGGGAGATCTGTCGGGTTGGGGAAGCAGGAGTGGATCCAAACGCAGAGGCCAGAATGCAGATTTGATGAAAAAAAATCTCCTTTAATCATGGATGTTCAAGAACAGGCAAAGAGAGCTGAACAGAACTAGCAGACGAGACAAAACGAATGATCCAACAAAGACTCAACTCAAAACCAGACCTTAAATACAGACTAAACTAATCAGGGAATGGGGAACAGGTGACGAGACACAAGGGCAGGCTGGGAGTGATTGGCTGAGGGAAACACAGGAAGCAGGGCAGGGCTGACGAGACTGATACAGGGCAGGTGTGGGGAAGACACAGAGCAGAGCTGGGCTAACGAGGGTGAAGCAGGGCAGGTGAGGAGGAGTACATGAACACACAAGAGAAACACAGTAACAAAACCAAAACCCAGAAAACACAATACTCTGAATACAACCCACACCAACCTGTCCAAGAACCACCATGAACCTAAACTTAAGTATACAACACACCAGGCTAAACAATAAAAGGCAGTCCAAACCCACCGCCCATATATAACAAGAAAACCCATACGACTAGAAGGACTAAACAGAACTGCAAACCAGGAGACCCCAAAGAACACAAGAACATAAAAAGACCAAAAAACACACAAAGTCCAGGCAGGGTGTGACAAGATCGCTGATCATGTCAGATTACCAACTGTGACTCAGCATTGTTTTTTGACACAATCATCCTCTAACCTCAACTATGTGGTTGTTATAGTAAAGCTGCATTCAGAGAAACTTGAGCTCTACATGAAAAAATGCAGCCCTGTCATTCATTTGAATGGAGGAAGTGCGCTGACGCAATGGGGATGCCAAAGCAGAAAACTCTGACAAAACAAATCAGGGTTGTCCGGCTAAAATGCTTAACCAGGCTCAACTTTTGCTGCAACGCAATATGACGTCATCCGGCAAGGCCTGTGTTAGCCAGTCACTTAAATGCAAGCACACATTCCTGGTGGATTACTCTCTAACATGAACATTGTATTTGACGGTTCTGTCTGTGAGTATTACAAACCACTGTGCAGTGTTCTGGCATCTGATAAGACTTTGAACACATTAACCTGTTGCTCCAACTGGACTTCCTGGATCATATTTCATTGTCTCACCTCTACCTTAAACAACACGCTGTCACCAAAGCAGCCCCTTGTATTGTTGGCTGTTTTACCATTAACCATGACAACCAAGGTTCCCTAACCTTAACAAAGTGTTTATTTTAACCTAAATCATGAGCTTTCCCTAAACCTAACCACGTCATTTTTGTGCCTAAACCTATTCAGACCTTAACAACATCATTGTCACATCATAAAACGTAGTTATTTTTCAACAGTGACTCATAACGGTTTTGGAAGGCTGATAGAAGTGTTTTCTGATCTGACGCCTCTATGTCTCGATCTGGAGTTAATGTACCAACAATGTATTTTGTCATATAATTGGAAGGATTTGTTGGTGAAACAGTTGTATAAAGTCTTCTGTGGCTCTGTTGGTCTGAGAAAATAACCATAACATGTTGCAGAGATGTCTGTAGGGTCTGTTTCAGCTTGTCAACTTCAGCATTTTAATGGACCTTCTCTGTTACAAACTAGGGGGTGTGGTGTTTGAAAGATGTGGGTGCCATCAGTTTTCATCAGCAAAAAAAGTAGGTCTAATTTTTATTTGATGTCCATGACCACAAGTTTAAAAAAGACACTGTATAAAATACAGTAAAATAACATGTCTTATGAAGTTAAAATGCTCAACATACTTCATAAGACTAAACAGTACACAACAACAGTACTGGCGGTGGTAAAGTGAGTTGGATTGGTGACTCATAATTGGCAAATGTCAGTAGGAGCGTCTCTGTAGTTTTGTCATTTATTCTCGGTAAAGGCTGTATAATTATTGAAATTGTTCTGTATTATGCATCTCACAATAATAATCTTAATTTTAGTTTGAATTACGATGAGTCAGATGTGACCGAGGCTGAGGACAAAGCACACAAAAGTTCCTCTGAATGATTAACTCCCGTCCTCCTTTATTACCTCATCTAAAACTATTAATGATAGAATAAAACAGCCCAGAGCGCTGCAGGAGAGTGGATCTCATCAGTCCAGTACTCAGATGTGGTGGCTGCAGCTCAGGAGGTAGAGTGGGTCATCCACTAATCAGAAGGTCAGTGGTTCAATCCCTGACACCTGTATCAAAGTGTCCTTGGGAAAGATACTGAACCCCAAATTGCCATCGGTGTGTGAGTGTGTGTTGTGAATGGCTGAGTGAGCAGCAGAGACATTGCAAAGCGCTTTATAAATGCAGCCATTTTAACATTTATCTTTACACTGGCTTCCTGTCTGTCAAAGAATTGATTTTAAAATACAACTGTTGGTTTATAAAGCACTGTATTGTTTAAGTTTCTGATCTGTTGCTACGTTATGAACCATCCAGACTTCTCAGATTGTCTGAGACAGGTTTGCTTTCTGTCTCTAATGTCAAAACTAAACACAGAGAAGCAGCTTTCGGTTTTTATGCACCACATATCTGAACAAATTACCAGAAAACTTGAGGTCTGCTGTAACTCTCAGTTCTTTCAACTCAAGGTTGAAGACTTTTCTGTTTGCGACTGCCTTTTATTAAAAAAAATATGGGACTATTTGTTCATATTTTGTGCTGTATTCTCTTCTTCTTACCTTATTTTATTTTACTCCTTTTCAATCCTATTTTTATGTGTAATTTTATATTGCATTGTGTTTCTTTTCTTAAAGCCTTTGTTGCTTTACGTAAAACACTTTTACTTGCCTTGTTGTTGGCTACAGAAATGCCCAATTATTCCACCTAAACCTCCATCCTCCTGCTATGCTGCGACCACATGCACATATTCTGCATAAGTGTGCTGCTTCATGTCAATTACACCAAGTGTCCTCGTTAAGTTTATCAGCTATAAAGGTGCAAAACTGAAGGAGAAAGCACTCTGATCATTTTAACAACTCCTTTCGCAGTCCTTCACTAAATACTCTGAGATAGAATTTCTTCCAGTAATTCATTTAGAAATCAGTCCTTTTCTTGTTATCGCCCCTCTGCACAATGCATACTATTTTTTCTGGTGATGATGAATGAATTGCAGCCTGTTCCTCATTAAAAGACTTGACCCATACAACTGATTAGTTGCTAACTGGCTAAATGGGGGCAGCTCTACACTCCTTCCTTCCATCTTACACTATTTATTGAAGCAAAAACTACTGATTTCACCCTGGATTGCACACAGTATACAATACCTTGTAGCGTACTATTTTCTGTGCTCGCCCGGCTGCTGCTTTGTTCATCTGTTTGAAAGGTGGAACACAATCAGACTGAATGTTTCATCCGCTATTACTCTGCAGGGTTTCAGAGGATGAGATAAGAGTCATTCTGTTTTACTTTTCTTGGCTGAAAACAAAAACTTTTGAGTTGGACTCACAGAGCTGCCGGAGTCAAGCCATCCTCACATTGTCCAAACGTCTGGCAACTCTTCTTGTCCGACCCTCGGGGTGTTTTCAGAAGGCAGGTGGCCTCTACAGCAGGGATGTCACTGTCATTCTCGCTTTCAGATACTGAGGGCAGAGGAGACAACATATCTGTCGCATGCTGCATGATGACATCAACGCTACTAAAAGTTGATTTATTCTCTAGCATTAGTATTATTTCTTTTTTTCCAGAGTTGTTTTGGCCCGCTTGTTACTCTGCATTCTTGTAAAAGAGGGATCTCATTCCTCAGAATCCTCTGTCCATGTGTAAATAAAGGCTGAATGAATTAAAACTCTCAACCTAAAACGTATTTGTAACCACAATACAGAAACCAAAACAGAGACCAAAAATCTAAATGTATTAAGTTTTGGTTACTCTGTGGGAAGCGCTTGAAGCGCTCCTGCTGTAAAAGCTATTATGTCAGTGACAAGGAGCTACAACTATAATTAAAACAACTGTGGTCTATCTTACTACAGATACAGAATCATTGTGCCTCTGGGCTGTGATTGTCTTTTGTTGTGCTTTAGAACATGAATAACAGACGTTTCATTTGCAGCTGCAACAAAAATCTCCAAGGAGCCACATCTGGTGTCTGTATAGAAGTACAAAAGGGAAGTAGGACTTGCTTGCAAACATGCAAAAGAGATCTAAAAAACTAGAGTACCCCTGGTTGGATGTTTGGATGGATTGTTTGATGTTTGGGCCGTATTGACCGCCCACTGCTCTGTCAGCATTATGTATGTATTCTGGTAAATCCAAGTTCCCATTAAGCACAACACACTCGAGAAGACTATACTTCACATGCCTAGAGATGCAGAAACTAGCCAGTATTTTTATGCTTTGAGTAATACTATCTATCCCCCAAGTTCTAGATGTTGATACAAGGCCTGTCTACAAGATGGATCACAAGATTAGTTTAGTAACAGTAGAAACCAACTGCGGTGAACCAAGAGATCAAAGCAAGCGGGAACAACCACAGCTTGAGGCTAAAGCCAATAAGAAAGCAAGTGCCATCGCTGGCTGCTAGATGCTCCAACTGGCTCCCATTCAAAAAGCCTCAACTTCTCTCTAGAAAAACTAAGTAAATCATTGTTTTCAATGAGTCATTATAGTCTCAATATCTAGAGATGACTCTCCTCAGTGTCAGGAGAGGGGACTCTGATAGTGAAGACAGACTGTTCACCTGGGCTTCGAACAAGCTCCAATGAAACCAACGGGTGACGTCACCCCTCGCTACATCCACCTTGATACAGTCTGTAGATTAGAAGCCCTAGGGCAGTTGGCCACTTTGCCCAGTGGGTAGTCAAGCCTTCTTAATACCTGAAACAACTGTGAAGCTGTATTGGGTAAAAATATAAGTAAGAGAAAGTGTCCTGATGTAAATTACTGTGAACATCTACTCCAAACAAACACTTGAATTAAAGGTGACAAGAATCAGATCAGTTAAAGGAAAAATTAAATGAATCCACTCACCACATATTATTATATATTATCAGTCATATTAATACCTACATATCTCGAGACACTGGCCGAGGAGGTGGAGCTGCAGCCATTTTCAGCTCAAGCCTATTAATCAATGCTAGACCTAAACTTAATTATAACTCATTTGAAAGCCTTGTTCTTAGTCTTTCACACACAACTCAGAAAACATTACAGCCAGTCCTGTCTGTTATAGTGTATCACCCTCCTGGCCCATACTCTGAATTTTTATCTGAATTATCAGAGTTTTTATCAAATTTAGTCCTTGGTACAGATAAAGTAATTATAGTAGGTGACTTAAATATTCATGTGGACATTGATAATGATAGTCTTAGCACTGCATTTATCTCATTATTCGACTGAATTGGCTTCTTTCAGAGTTTAAATAAACCAACTGATTCTTTTAACCACACCCTTGAGCTTGTTCAGACATATGGAAAATCGAACATTTAATACTCTTTCCACAAAATCCTATTTTATCAGAACATTATTAAATTCCTTTTGAATTCCTACTACTGGACTACACGCTATTGGACTACAATGTCTTCATTAGATGTCTATCTGATAGTGCTGTAGCTATTCCATCAGCATTGGATGAAATGCCATGTCTTAATACAACAGAGGACTCATGCTAGTTTTAGTCCCTCTCAAATTGATCATCTTGTTGATAATGCCTCAGGTTCACTGTGAATGACACTCGACTCCATTACCCCTTTAAAGAAGAAGATGATAAAACATAGGTTAGCTCCGTGGTGTAACTCTCAAACCTGTAACTTAAAGCAAACCCTGTAAAAACTTTAAAGGATATGGTGTTCCACCAAACTGGAAGAGCTGGCTTAGTCTGTCATGATAGTCTTAAAACATACAGGAATACCCTCTATAATGCCAGAGTCGCTTATTATTCATCATTAATAGAGGAGAATAAAAACAGTCATAGGTTCCTTTTTAGTACTTTGGCCAGGCTGACAGAGTCATAACTCTATTAATCCATGTATTCCTATAATTCTCAGCAGTAACAACTTCATGAGCTTCTTTAATGATAAAACTTTAACTATTAGAGACAAAATCTATCACCTCCTGCCCTCAACAGGCACCGATTTATCCCCAAACACAGGGAGCTTAGAAACTAAGTAATAAATCTGAACCATCAACCTATCTCTTAGACCCCATTCCAAATAGGCTGCTTAAGGAAGTTTTACCCTTAGTTAGCACTTCTTTACTAGATATGATCAAGCTGTCTTTATGAACAGGTTATGTACCACAGTCCTTTAGGGTATCTGTAAATAAACCTCTTCTTAAGAATCCTACTCTTGATTCAGGCTTTTTAGCCAACTATAGACCTATATCTAACCTTCCCTTTCTCTCTAAGATCCTTGAGAAAGCAGTAACCAATCAGTTGTATGACTTCATACATAACAATAGTTTATTTGAGGATTTTCAGTCAGGATTTAGAGTGCATTTATTCAGAGACAGCACTGGTGAAAGTTACAAATAACCTCCTAATTGTACATATAAACAATGAATCCTTCATACATGCAAAAGTTAGACATGGAGTTCCACAAGGTTCTGTGCTTGGATCAATAGTAGTCACCTTGTATATGTTTCCTTTAGGTAATATTATTAGGAAACACTCCCCATTATATTTATCAATGAAGCCAGATGAAACCAATCAGTTAACTTAACTCCCAGCATGCCTTAAGGCCATGAAGACCTGGATGACCTACAATTTTCAACTAGGACAAAATTGTAGTTATTGTGCTTGGCCCTAAACACCTTAGAAACACATTATCTAATGATTTGGCTACTCTAGATGGCATTGCCCTAGCCTCCAGCACCACCGTAAGGAATCTGGGAGTTATTTATGATCAGCATATGTCCCTCAACTCGTACATAAAACAAATTTCAAGGACACCCTCTCTACGTTTAAGAGTTGGCTTAAAACCTTCCTTTGTGATAAAGCTTATAGTTAGGGCTGACCAGGCTCACCTTGGACCAGCCCCTAGTTATGCTGCTATAGGCCTAGACTGCCGGGGGGCTTGATGCACTGAGCTCCTCTTCCTCTCCATCTGTAAGCATTCATGTACCATTAATGCATGTTACTAACTTTGCTTCTTCCCCGGGGTTTTTGTGTTTTCTCGTCTTGCAGGAGACCTTCGGCTGTGGACCAACTGCTCTCTAGCTTGATGCCCACCACTAGTGCTATTCTTGTTGGTCATTTTTCTACTATTATTGTTGCTATTTTTATTATTGTTGTTGCTGTGCTTCTCTGTGTCTCTCTCTCCACCCTCCCCCTCCATCTTTCTCTCTCAACCCAGCTCTGCTCGAGGTTTCTTCCCGTTAAAGGGAAGTTTTTCCTTGCCGATGTCGCAAAGTGCTTGCTCATGGGGGAATGTTGGGTCTCTATAAATGAAAGAGTACAGTCTAGACCTGCTCCATGTGAAATGTGCCCTGAGATAACTTCTGTTGTGATTTAGTGCTATATAAATAAAATTAACTTGACTTGACTCCTCTTCTCACTACCACAACAATGCAATAGCCATTTTACTGGCTGAAAATGAGGTTTTAAACCAACATGGAAACAAGTCAACAAAAACAGACATTTCCTCTGTCCTGTTAAAAAATATGATATTGGTTTGTTCATATAGTATGCTCATGTATGTGTGTGTGTTTGAGTGCTGCTGCTGCCTGGATTAATAAAGTTTATTTTGGCCAGACAGCTGAATCTAATGAAAAGGTATAAAGCGCTCCCATATATCCAGCTTAATGTTCACAGTATTCCACTTTGTACTGTAAATCTGGGCCATTGCCACCAATGGCTGTTAATGCTGAGATGACTTTTCAAACCCTATGAACTTCTTCAGCTAAATCACAGTAAAATAGCACTTCTGTTAGGAAACAAGGCACCTTAGAAAAAGTTTTAAATAAAGAAATCACATTTTTCCCTTTTCAACACCCTGTAAATTTTGAAATAATAGTATTGGGGTTGAACAGTTTCCAGGAGAGGAAAGATGAGGGTATAGAAATACATTTGAACATATTTCACTTTAAGCAGGAAGGAGAAGTCATTGAAAATGTTTTGGGCACTCTAACAACAGCAGCAATTATCTATATCAAATACAATATTTATCATAGAGTAAGTCCAAGGGCCATTATTTAACAACTTTAACCAAACCAGTGAGCCATTACAGTATATCAAAAGGACAGACAATAACACAACACACATCACATGAAAAGTGTGATGAGTGAGGTGGCGGAGAGGCCTACAGTAAAGATTAGAGACCCTGCCTTCATCCAGAAAGAGTATGAGGTAATTTAAAGGATAGGTTTGGAAAATCCAGAGCCCTTGTTCTATACACAAATGCATCTAAAGTTCAGGCGAAGTTAAAATGAAGCTTCAGCTGTCTCAGTTAGCTAAATCGAGTCAGTATCTTCCAGAGTTACAGTCTGTTTAGAATCAAATTCACTTTAAGTTCTTCACTGAGCTTTGGTGGAAGGACAAACTCTGGTAGTACATGTAAGTTTTGTTGACATTACCAGCTTTTACCACTCAGGACATGCTCAGAGAAAACTTCAAAGTAACTTTTTCTCTTTGCAGATTTGATAGTGGGAGTATTGTTGCACTCTGTGTTTTAAGACACAAATTGATTGATTTTATTAATGGATTAAACAGACACATAAAAAACAAAAATCCAAAGTTATAGCATGTTAAAGTGAAAACACTTATTTCCAACATTGTCCCAAGATGTTAAAAGACAAAGAAAACATAAAGAAACACAAGACATTCAACATAAAAACTAAACAATATAATCATGAATCCAAAAACACATCACCACAATTTAAGAAATAAAAAATAACACCCACATCAAAATACAAGGACAGCTAAAGTAACATTGTCATCGCAGATTTTATTATAAATCTGTTACCCTGTTCCATAAAATAGCCCTAACCTGACTTCTATCAATCCCTCTCATATTTAAAAACATGACATGTAGCAGAAGGCTGTTCCACAACATGGCACCAGTGTAAAAAAAGGAATTGGCAACATTATTCACTCGAGGCACTTCACATGAACGCACACTGGCCCCGGTATTATATTTATGCTGAGTATGGACTATTGTTATCTGAATCTGAGTTATCTGTAAATATTGTGAGTGTTTTTGTGTGTGTGTGTGACACCTCAGATTCGACTTCCAGCTTTTCTTGTCTTCCAGACGTTCTGGATTTGCGTCTGCCTCTGTGCCCAATAAGACGTGGAATATGGTTCAGGAAAAACCTTGAACGTTGGAAGCTTGCCTGGAAGGAGAAATGAAAGGAAGCAGGCTTAGCTTCATCATCAGAGCCATCTACGATGTTCTTTCATTCTCAAGAACCTGAACAAGTGGCTTGATGAAGACCCATCATGTCCCCTTTGTCAAACACCAGCAACCCTGCGGCACATACTCACTGGCTGCATGACCATCCTCACCAATGGATGCTACACCTGGAGGCAAAACCAGGTCCTCTGGCAACTGACATTAGTGGTGGAAGAAAGGAGGACTAACAGCAATGCCCTGTCTCCCCCAGCCCCTGGCTTCCCACCACAATGGCCTTTGACCAGCAGGAAAGGTACCAAAGAGGTCAACTGCAAGAAAATAATCAAGCTTACTGGACAAAGCCCAAGATTGGATGATGTCTCAGTCTCAGGCCGGATCTGATCCTGTGGTCAGCCTCACAAAAGACCCTGTTCATCATAGAACTGACAGTGGCATGGGAGAATGCAGTTGGTGAAGCGTACACATGCAAAAAGCTAAAGTACTGCTATCTAGCAACTGAAGCAGAACAAAAGGTGCTCCCTGTGGAGGTCGGCTGCAGGGGTTTTGTGGCCATGTCAACCACCAGGCTGCTGAGAGGGATGGAAGTCTGAAGACAGGCACTCTGACAGGCTATCAAGTCACTGGCAGAGACTATCAAGCAAAGCAGCAACTGGCTCTGGCTGAAAAGAAAAGACAAGAACTGGGCGGCAAGATGACCATCAGCCAGCAGAAGGGGGTAAAAGTGGAAGAGGCTGAACCTGGGAGGTGTCACCGTTGAGCCCTCTGGAGGTATCGTGGGCCTATCAACAAAACACCAAGGAAGGAGGAAGCATTTACCCCTATCCCCAATCAAGGAATGATTGAAAATTACAACATGGGATTGTAAAACCAAGTCCTATGGGCTCAGCAGTCTGAGTTTATCTGGTGTGTTCTGAAAGAAACAAGCAGTAAATGCATATCAGACATTCTGTAAAGAGCGAGTTATGGCTAACAGTGTCAAAACGAACATATGAACACAATGTTTGCTCAGTAGAAGAGGGGCTGCGAGACCGGTTGAGCTGACAGCAGCTGATGAGGAGGTCAGTATAAATAAAAAACATAGTATGTAGTACTATCTTCACGCCGTAACATGTGAGTATAAAGCAACAAATCTACACTCTACATATACTAGAATGTATCCCTCTGCCGCAGCTTGGCAAGAAGAAACAAAAAGAGGGAATTTTGTTGTAATTTTGCAAGATATTGACTGGATTTAGCCAACTCAGACTGCTGAAGCCTCATATTAGCTCCAGCCAAACTTTAGAAAGAGGGCTGAGGATTTTGTCCCTCATTTCTTACAGTGTGATCTCATTCAGGGTCAGTATGGAGGAATTATTAGAGCGACCAAGACCCATTACTACATTCATACTGGCATGTCAATATTGAAGACCTGAAGAAAACTGAACCCATCCTTTAATACTGGATTACTCAAAGTTCATCAAATGAGTATGATATTCATTTAATACAAAATTGCTGAATGTGATAACAGCTGAAGCATAAAAAAATGCTGACACCATGAAAGTTTGAGTCCTGCTGCATGCACTGTCAGATGTTTTTTTTTTTTCAACAGTGGGTTTTTATGACAAGATGACAAGAGAAGAGACAGAAGCAAAGAAGAAATGCATGATGCAACAGAGGAGACAGAAATATGAAGATATAGAAGAAAGTGCAACCGATTCAAGATTAAAAGAAAAAATGAAAAAAGGGAAACAGACAAAAACAGATTCAAAAGGAGTCAGATGATGGTGAGATGTATAAATTCTGAGAGGGCAGAAAAACAAATAAGACTTGATTTTATTTTTCATCTGTAAGTCAAACTATTGACTTATGTGTTTGTGGCTTCAACACGTTCATTCTCCATCAGTTCTGTGATGTTATATTCCAAACACGAATGCATAAATAAGACCATATACTGTATCGACTGTGAGTGGAATGAGATCGTTTTTTTTCCATGTATCCATCCATCACTGTCATCACAGCCATGTTAAGAGTAGCTGAGGTAAGGTAGGGTTCACCCCACCTTTTATTTACCACTACAGCAAATGTCTTTGCTCCTTTCAAAAACTCCCAAGCAGTTCTCCAATCTAAACAATAAAACAGAATGCCTATCATCTCTTTCCAAAATTCAAAATTATTCATGTGAGACGCCACTATCGGCAGAGTAACATTCACATATGACCATTACAAAGATTATTCATATGACTGTTTTCTGACCTTCCACCTCTTCTTTAAGGTTCAGCTAGGTTTAGGTACAAGAACTTAGTTAAGGCTAAGGAAAGATCATTAAAAACAAAGAAAGACATCGACATTGACAGTTGGGAGGAAATGGGATGCAAACTGAGCTCTTCATTGTCAAGGGATTTCTGGGCCAAATCATCCCCCTCGATTTTCTGTCTAAGAGGTTTTGTGGTGCTATAGTGTCATATTTGAGTATATGCTTGTGAGAGACAACACCCACAAAAATTCCCACAGCCTCAAGAGGTAAATATATGGTCTTTTTTACAGAAAAAAAAAGAAAATCTTAGTACAAAGTCATAAACTGGAAATTTTTCTCGTGGGGTCAGTCTCGAAACTCCTTAAACCTACCTTCAAAAGTCACAGGCTCCCAGTGTTCCTCATTAAACCAGACTACAGAGATCATTGATGAATATAAGTCTTCCCAATATACCTTAACATGACTTTTCGTCTGTGGACATGCTTCCATCTCTTCACATGTAATCATTGCAGGATGTAACTGCTTTTAATACGACTGCAGTGATCGTGACTTTATGAGTCTCTTAGCGTATAAGTAATCTTAGCGTCTCCTACCTTATAGTGATGGATTATATTCATCAGTTCAGCAGTGAGTCTATTTGAACAATGACTCTTGGAAAGAATGGGACCCTGTGACTGACACTCGAATGAGAAAAGCTGCAGTGAAACAGAGAAGTGGCCTCTGACTGCGAGGTGAGCCTTTACATGAACATCAGGATAAAACAAATTAAAACATTTCACTTTACATATTTTAATTTAAAATGTATGCATGGGATTGTGTTTTGTTTAAGCTCCTTTTATTCTTCTCTCTGTGCACTTTGTGCCAGCAGTCGATTGGAGCCTGAGAACAAGCCAGAATAATGAAGTTCACAATTTTATCTGTTTTGTTTGTCCTGGGTGGAAAAAATAAATTGGGGTGAATTGGAACTTCTATTGTCTGTTGATTGGAGAAAATAATAGCGATAAAAGTGACTTTGACTAAGTAATTAACTCTCAAGTGACGTGTTTAAAGTCGAGAAAGTGGGATTTCTGTGCAACACCATGTTTGATTTTGGAGAAAGAATTTGTGCAGTGGTATAAAACGGGTGACACCTGCCTTTAAACCCAGTTCAAATCCAGGTCTATGTTTATATTCTGGGGCTACACTGGAATATCTTTGTATGATTTACAGGTCAAAAAACTCTTTATCTTATACTGGCCCTTTATGCAGTCCCTCAGTTCAGCCTCTGTCTGACACAGGCCAGTTTAGCTCCTGTCTCTTTAAGGCCCGCCTCCTGATGAGCCCACTCTGTTCTGATTGGTTAGCTTGTGGAAACTTCCCCATAGCAGACTTCCAGCAGCTCTGGAGGCTACGTAAACAAACATTAGCAGTGGGATTTCACTTCTTTGAATCAGATCTGAAAAATGTGAGTGGACAACATGAACAACTTGTGGAACAACCTCAGCAACAAAGACTTTGCGGGCATGTGCAAATAACCTGATGTCATCACGATGAGGAAGTAGAGGCGACTTTGCAAATGGAGTGTTCAGAGCACCTTGCAGACCGGGCTTCAGGAAGCATTTTTACACACCTTCACCTCAAATTCTGGACCTTTGACTACATTTAACATGGACATCATAACAGTATAAAAATAACATAATAATCACAAAATGCATGATATGTCCTCTTTAAATATAAGTATCAAGTTGGTCTGCAGCCCACCAGTAGATGGCGGTACAAAACAGCAACTCCCACTTGAGAATTTGAAATCTGAGCTAATGTGTATAGATAATAAAAATAAAGATTGAGGCTACTGAGATTTCCTCGTGATTAAGCTGGAGAGAAAAGAAAAGAAAAAACCTGTCAAGGCCATTTTCTCCTGCTGAGCAATTACTGCTATATCTCTTTGTAGTCCACAGACTCTGATCTTACCAGATGTAATTTGTTGTTTTCTAACCCGAGCTTTAAGGATGAGTTGGTTTCCAAAGCTCAGCAATCAGTCTGTTTTACTGTATCTGAGCCAGAGATCTCTAAACTAACCCGCGACTCATTAATCAGCACGTGCGAACGGGACGAATACAACAGTGGCTGTAGTCTCTCCAGGCGTGCTTATCAGCAGATGCACAGACATTGCAATGTCACACACACACACACAAACACATCTACTAACACATCAACATACTACATATGCAAAATCACATGTTCTATAATGCATGTTGCATAATTGCATTAATTCCAGACACACACACACAAAATGGAAAGAAAGTACTTGTTAATAAGCTTCTAATCTGCATTCCCTCTTTGTTTACTTAATGTAACTGTTAATTGGTCATGGCACCACTAATTAATCATTTGCCTTTGTTGAATAGACACTGCAAGACAAACTGCACATGTTTCTTAGTTTTGTAATGGAGCCATTTCTGAGCTTTGGCATGCTTTAACTTGTTTAAAGACAGCTGGATTGTTCTTGTAGAATAGAGAATGTGCTTTAATGAGCACAAAGATGAGACGGTGTGCAGTGGGGTTTGAGTTAAGACGCTCAGTTATTGGTGGAAGAAGTATAAGAGGCCGTACAGTCCTTTCATTTTGCAGAATCAGAGGTTCAAACTTCATTTGTGACCTTGGAATCAGGCGTTGTGAGAACAGTCTCACCACAGTGTCTATTTAGTAGCTGTTCTGGAGCTTTCAGTCATATCACATGATCTTCACCAGCTGTTGTCATAGAATTGTAGATTTTCATATTTCCATTTTTTGTGCACTTTTTGAATTATTACTGATACTTTAAGATAAAAGTGGCATTTTATTATTGACTAGTGTGGAGCTAATTTCGGATTTAATGTACAATACAATAATGTTTGCATTATAACACATACTACTTTATTTTTACCATATTGTATATGCTCACAACAATGTATTATATTTTATATGCTTATTATAAAAGTGTATCATCATCTATATACTAATAACACTGTCACTTGTATATACTCAATATAACAATTTATTATATTTGATATGTTTATTATAGGTTTTTAACTAATCAGTAACTATAGCTATCAAATACATGTGTTGTTGCAAAAAATAACACATGTTCCTCTGAAATGTTGTGAAGTATAAAACAAAACTTTAAGTTCCCCTGTTCAGAATTTATGGGCAAAATAAAAAATGTGAATAAATGGTTAATAACATGCTATAATGTAGTTATAAGCACTTATAATGACATTTTTTACAGTTAATTTTTATACAGTATTTGTGAAGAATGATAACTTCTATGAAAACAGTCATAGTTGCGGACAAATACATTTATACATACATTTATATAATACGTTGTATTTACAAAAAACATTCATATCTGCTTACACCTACATTAAAGTGTAAATCAGTTATTAAATGTTTGTATATTGTGTAAAAATGCTAAATAGGGGGACTTAAAATGTTAGTACCTCAAAGTACCTCAAAATTCTACATAAATACAGTACTTAATTTTATATAATTAGCTATGTTGCACCACTGGATCCAAGGTTTCTTACACTACAGAACCATTTTACAGGGGAAAGAAGCAGGTTTTTATTACCTCATACACACATTATGATTATATGACCTGCAGGAAATTCACTGAGATGCTGATCAATACCAATGACTAAACCATTAACTGCACATCTGCTGAGATTTCTGCCAGACACAAGTATAGGACAAACAAATTATATCTTGTTGCAGTTTCAGAAGGTTACACATTGATCATAGATTTTGTGAATCCACCTTTAATATGACAATTTAATCCTCAGCAATAACCTTGTTCAAAAATATCTTCCATGATATGTCTCTTTAGCACTGTTACATCATAGAAACAGTTTTTAACCCGAGTGCCAGGAGGGAAGCAAATGTTCACAAGGTCGAAATCCTTTATCCTCATTCTGGCCGATGAGCCTCCAAAATGGCTCCATATTTCTTTCTCTCTCTGTTGGAAGCAACTCTTGGCTGCAGAGCTCATATATTCTCCCCAGAAATCAATAGCCGAGGCCGGCCGGGCTCGACAACTTTCTTCTCCTCCCCATCGTCTGAGATATGAGGCCTGGCGGTCAAACGTCAGCTCTGCTCTCGCTTAGTCGGACGTCTTGAAGCATGAATTCAATAAACTTGAGTCAACTCGGATCTCTTCAGTCCTGTTTCCTTTTGTCTCTCCGTTGCTGCCCTGCTTCTCCCCTCTAATCTTCCTCTGAAGGGGACACTAAGGGAGTGAACGTCCGTGGGGACTAAAACTCAAGTTGAATCACATCCTTTTGCACTGTAGACTTTTCACAAAGGGTTTGTCTCAACATCAGGATGGACTTTTTTTTTTTTTTTTCTTACAAGGACTTTCTTTCAACCCCTGTGGCTAGTACAAGTCAGGTTATGCTCCTGTTATATCAATCACAAGTTTTCACAAGTTTCAGGACCTGGGTTGCTGTAATTTGAATGGGAACTGGAGAATGAAACTGGGCTAGCTCCATTGGGATAATGCCCAAACGTTGTAGTCCACATAAACCTTCCTATTCTGGTTTTACAGCTCTGATGAGATTCAGATTTTGGTTTGAAATATACTGTAGCTTCTGTAGTACACATAATGGACTTTGTAAAGTTTTATGTCATCAAATAAATGAATTATTAAATGAATGTGAGGACTAATTCCTCTTAACAAGAGACTTTAGTTGTCAGACAGTTCAAATGACGGGAAGCTGCTAATTGGAGGCTTTTCAGTTCAGATGCCGCGAGTGGCTGGAGGTTTAAAGAAGGGGGCCAATCACATGTCTAGCTATGATCCACTTCCTTCAGTTAGTTTAAAACTGTCTGGAACAAAAAGCATTAAAAAAAACCCACTCAAATAACATCAAACGTGTGCATTGTCTATAAAACTCTGATGCTTATAGTAGTTCCTCATTTAACTTGTCAACTTTAACAATATGACAACCTTGCTTTGAAAATTGGACTAATTTTGATTCTTTTGGCCTGAACTAAACCTCTGAGGTGGTGAGGGGACTAAACCAAGCCTCTAAGGGAGCACTTCTGTCAAGGTTTTCTACCAACCCCCTAGCAAAATACTTTCATCTAATGCTTTAATGGACGGGTTCACAGTTTTTCAGGTCTGTCTTAAAACAACAGTCAGGAGCCCAAATGAGCACTGAAACATGTTTTTCTTGCTGTAATCATTCCTCCTGTTGATACTGACCATTAGAAGATCCCTTCATAATATACTTGCAATGTAAGTGATGGAGGACCAAATCCACAGTCCTCCTTCAGAGCAGAAATGTATTTAAAAGTTTATCTGAAGCTAACATGAAGCTTCAGCGTCCAAGTGAGTCGAATCAAGTAGATATCTTTCAACTTTACAGTCTTTTTAGTGCCAAAGTCCCTCTTTTTGTTACTATACTTCCACTGCAGCCAACAGGGAAACACTATTCGAGGAAACACAAAGAGGGAATTTGATGCTAAAAAGACTGTAAATGTGTCAGATATCCACTTGATATGACTAACTCAGACTGATGGAGACTCTAAGTATATAAGCTTCACATCAACTTTTAAATGACTGTGTGGACACACTGTGGGTTTTGGCCTCCATCACTTCCATTGAAAGCACATTTGAAGGATCTTTTAATATCCAGTATGAACAGGAGGAATGATTACAGCGAGGAAAACCTCTGTCACTGTTCATATCGACACCTGACTGTTGTTTTATGACATACTTGAAAAATTGTGAACCTATTCTTTAAGGTATAGATAGATATGGATAAGGTTAGGGTTTTAAAGTTTTCCAAGTCTAGTAAAAGAAGTAGGATTTACATCCCGCAAGCTCCACAATCAAACGGTTATGTGAAAAAATCCAAACCACTGTGTTAAAAAAGATACATTTAGACGATCTTAATTTTATTTGATCTTATGTATCATAACAGAAGAACTAAGCAATAAACAACAAAATCTCCACATTAAAACCCATTAAATATGCAGTTACTGTATGCTGCAACTAATAACATGACAGATCACAGTTGCTGGATGTCAAAGTAGCACAACATGCGTTCTGGCTTGTTTTTCAGATACGCAACAGTCAGAAAAAGCGACCATCAGGGCATAAGATGAAGAGATTTATAAATGTAAAATAATATAAACTGATACATCTCAGCACTCGACACAACCTCCGACCAAAACAGCAAATACTTAAAATTACTTGGATTTCAGCTTTACAGGTTTTGGCTGCTTATGAGACACTTATGAGACACAAATATCCATCATTATCTGCCCAACATCACATCTGTGTGAGCTGGCTTTCACATCCCTGGTTTACATGAACAAGTAAAGAAAAACGTTTTTCAGTGAAATCAGACCTGCGAGTTGTGCTCTCTTCAGTATCTCCAAGCATCAAAGACTCACATGTCAAATGCATTTGGCCCAAAAATATTAGCAGATTTTAATTGAAAGAAAATGTACAAAACACAGTTATCATACTTAATTTTATTCACTGTTTGAATCAAATATTTGATTAACTTTTTTGATTCTGATTGACTGACAATAGATCAACATTATTTCACTCTGGTTTGGGGTGGGGTGGCATGACAAAAAACACCCTCTGAAGTGGTACAAAAGGTTATGAGTTATGACGGTAACAGTTCTTTCAACATTACAGTGGCTGTAATGTTGTAACTGTGACAGCAAATAAATGTGACACTAAATAGATTCACCAGCAGCCCATCATTCACTTTCACTACCAGTGATGTCTAGTAAGTAAAGTGTTTTGAGCATTAAATTTTATATATATATTTTTTTTATTTTTATTTTTACCACATCTTTCACTTTGAGGTTTTACACATTCGCCACTCGTTAAGTTAAAGCCTCTTTAGCATCAGGACGTGTGTGTGTGGAGGTATTTGACTTGATTTGATGGCTGTGAAAGTGAGCACGACAGGGAGCACGGAGTCTCTGTAGAACCACAGTGATTCAGAGTCAATCCACACCTTCCTCATCCACACTACTACAAATAGTGGGTTTTATACGAATATTTGTTTCATACAAATATTTTAAAAATTATTTGTTGGGGGTGTTCCCCAGAGATAAAGCTGAGCTACTGACACAAGCTAAGTGCTCCAAAGGGACTCTCCATAACCTGTTGTTCCCCTTCTCCTTTCCAAGTTAGATTGTAAAAAATAGGCAATAAATGAAAAATGCAAAGCAATAATTGCCTTTGAAGTTCTTCCCTACATGTTACATGGTGTGCTGTCTCTGTGTTAAATTACAAGTTTAATCAAAACAAAAACAGGATTTTTAAGCCTCTTTCCACTTTTATTCGAATACAAATACAAATAGTTTTGCTGCCTCAACAAATACAGATACAAATACAAATACTGGGATCGCTGCACATCCCTAGTTAATGACAGCAAGCACTGATTCATGATAAGCAGGGTTAGCTAATCGCCCCTGGTCACACTTTTTGAACTTTTTGTTAACATATATTTGACACACAGTATATTATGATATAGCAGAACAAATTAATGCACAGATACAGCGTGTGGTTAATTTCAGTCACACCCATTTAAAACAAAACCCACCACAGTCATCTCCAGACTGGGACTACAGTCTGCCAGAAGGAACTTGTTTGAGTAATTTATTTGAGATATTGTACATAATGAAACTCAACATAACACGTTGATGTAGTGTTTGACAATATTTAGAAGTTAAATGTGGTTCTAAATGTGAGTTTTAGGGCGGCTGAGAATATTTAACTCTCTGCATTCGTATATATCATTAAATACAATGAACATGTTTTATTTACAGTAGTATAACTTTATTTATATATCATGCAGAGACAAGCTGAAAAAAATAAACCATGTCAAATACCAGAGTGCAGGTCGGTTACATCGCTAACTCAGCGCCTCTCCTCTGCTCCGCTGTGATGTCTGTCAGTAGGTCTCAGTGAGGGGAGTCACATCCACCTGCTACATGACGCATATCCTAATTTGGACGTCACTCCCAGAGTTGTGAGTGTTCCCCAGAGATAAAACTGAAGTACTGACACATGCCTCATAAACAAGCTTCATGAACACTTATTGTAACACTTTAATTTTCTAAAATTAAAAGTGTAATAAAAACAAAAACAGGATTTTTAAGCCTCTGTCCACTTTTATTCAAATACAAATACAAATAAATTTTGCTGCCTCAACAAATACAGATACAAATACAAATACTGAGCTCTCTGCACATCCCTATTATTCACCCAGTAGGATTATACAATAGGAAATATTACTGATGATTAAATTCATGTCGAGGCATTGTCATTTACATACAGCATCACCACACACTGTGAGTTATATTAGAGAGACAACAGGACCTCATTTGTCCTGCATGTATTCTTTTCCTGAGTGCCTGAGGATGAATCCACCTTAAAATGTACATGAACAAATGAATTCTGAATGGTGACAGAGGAAAAAAGAAAATGGCCTCAGAGAGAGAGAGAGGAGGAAACTTCTGAATTCGGCCTCGAGAGACCATCATGACACTTTGATAAATGTCTTCTGCTTAGAGAGGCAGCAGATCCCCCAGCAGGTTCTCAGCCTCGGCGCCACAAACCACCAACAGGCAGCCGTGAGAAGATTTTAGCAGGTCTGCAATATGATTCATGTGATCTGAATGAAATTTGTCATGTTTGTAAGATTTGTGACAAATGCCTTTTTCTGCCTTTCATGACATAATACTAATTTATAGCCACCAGCTGTCGAGAAATACAATGAATATTTACAGATGTCAGGAGGTTTGTGGTAATTAATCAAATGAAATAGCAAGAAAATCTGAGACTGAGCTTTATTTTAATGGATCAGTGAGATGTCGAGGTTGAGCATCACCGCTCTGAGCAGCTGTGGTCCTGTGCTCAGTACACTGGGGAACAGAAAGAGAGACTCATATTTATTCTATATCAGATACAACATGTCCCTGATGGTGACGAAAGGATGTCTCATTCTGTTTCTGGGTCTCACCTTATCTCTGAATCACATGCAAGCACACTTTCTGCTCAATCCATTTCTGGGCTGATGCACTCATTCATGTTTGTCTAAATTATTTGCGGGGTGTTGATGCTGCGCTGGCTCTCAGACAACTGCACTGCATAAAAGGGAATGATGATAGAGACACAGAGAGGGAGACAGAGAGCGCGAGAATTACATGCCATAGCATTGTAATTACAAGGTTCCAGCTGGGTTTCAGTGTCGTTTTGAGATAATGAGCATTGAAGTTTTCACCTCCCATAGACCAAAACGAGAAGAAACTTTTTAATTAATCGCTTATACCCTCTGGAAAAAAATCCATCCTCAGCCACATTTGAAGTGTTT
This sequence comes from Thunnus thynnus, assembly GCF_963924715.1. NCBI lineage: Eukaryota > Metazoa > Chordata > Actinopteri > Scombriformes > Scombridae > Thunnus > Thunnus thynnus. The sequence continues at coordinate 29,231,765 of NC_089530.1, forward strand.
ATAGAGATGTATGCCAGAAGTGCACACAACATGCTACAAAAAATATATTTTCTGTCCAGAAATATTTTATTCCCCTTTTTTGTGTTATTTTAATTGGTATTATTGAGTTATTGGTAAAAAAAGGTCAATATGAGATGTTAATACTTCTCACAGATAAGTAGTCTTTATTAGTTTTCACAGCCTATATATATATATATATATATTCCACATAGAAACATACAGATATTCATAATATGTGAAATACAAACTCGCTAACATCTACACATTGATGCTCCCGCCTCCTGCCAGACACACAAATAAGTCTGGATCTATACAACAATTTGTTCAAGGCTGTTGTGGCAAAAAGGAACTAAAAACTCCTGCCAAAGCAAATTCTTCTCCATTTTTAAAGTGCTGTATCTATGACCAGACAGCTGTGATGTGAAGTCTGGATTGGCGGTGGGGGTGGGGTGGGGAGGGGGTGTCATTATCAGGTGTGTGATGGCCACGTCCTTCATAGCCGACAGATTGGAGGCGGTATGTGTGATACTGGGAAGTTTGTTTTTGTGGGAGAAGGTCAACATGGTGAAGAGGCAGCAGGAACAGTACAGCTGGGCTGAATTAGACTTGTTTGCTTGGATTGTTTATGGATATCAGTGATATATTGATCTAAACTGAGTTTACTGTCTATAATAGACCTCCTGTAGACTAAAGCTCTGCATTATATTTATCAATAAAGCCATTCTTGGGTTACAACCACCTTATTTATCTAAGTTCATACACATGTGTAAATAGTTCTGCTCTTTGTTCCAAGGACTCATATTTATTAATGGTTGCTAAGGTCTGATGGTCTAATGTTTCCCAGAAAGCAACTCAAGACAAGAGGTTGTTTGGACCCCTATTTTACTGGGTTATTTACCCAAACTAAAGCTTGTTATAATCTACTCTACTCTTTTTAAACTTACATGTCATGGTTTGTTATTGATTGTTAATAACTTGGGCATCCTTTGAATGTCATATCCACATTGTTTTGTACAAGAAACAACACATTTATAGATTTTAGTTACAGCTTGTTGTGTATAACAGTGGGTCAAAATAGAAGATTGCCACTGAGTAAAGTTAACCCAATGTTGTGTTTGTGCTGTATTGATCCAAACTGGGTAAAATTGTAACCTATTGATTTTTACTGTGTCTGCACATCCCAACATGTTATCAGCTGTGTTGGCTGAAAGGCGAAAACAATATCAAGAACAAAGAATGCCTGCACACCGAGTAGATGCTCCAAAATAGGCGATTTATTGAGTACAAATACAACATTTCGACCTTACCTCAGGTGATATTCAGCATGTGACCAAGAGGGTCCGTACATCAACATATAGATCATACATTGAGTTATTTACAGTATTACAACATGATACTTAAAGCTGTGTGCAGTTGTAATTCCCATCCCTTCATACATCAATATATTCAGATGGTCCTTTTTTCAGGGCATTTAATTGTAAACCAGCAGTGGATACTAGGGATGTGCAGAGGGCCCAGTATTTGTATTTGTATCTGTATTTGTTGAGGCAGCAAAATTATTTGTATTTGTATTCGAATAAAAGTGGAAAGAGGCTTAAAAATCCTCTCTTTTTGTTTTTATTGCGCTTTTAATTTTAGAAAATTAAAGTGTTACAATAAGAGATCAGAGGACTGCACTGACTACTGAGCTAAAACTTTACTCATCGCCTCATTGCAGACAGACCTCTACCTATTTATACACCCGTAACAAAGAAACAGCACACCCCGTAATGCGTAGGGAAGAACTTCAAAGGCGATTATTTCTTTGCACTTTTCATTTATTGCCTATTTTTTACAACCTAACTTTGTGGAAAGGAGAAGAGGAACAACAGGTTATGGAGAGTACCTTGGGAGCACTTCGCATGTGTCAGTAGTTCAGCTTTATCTCTGGGGAACACCCCCAACTCCGGGCGTGATGTCCAAATTAGGAAAGGTGCATCATGTAGCAGGTGGATGTGACTCCCCTCATTAAGACCTGCTGATAGATGTAACAGCGGAGCAGAGGAGAGAGACTAAGATAGTGATGTAACTGAACTGTGCGCTGGTATTTGACATGGGTTTTTTTTCTTCCCGAAAACAAATAATTTTTAAAATATTTGTATGAAACAAATATTCGTAAAAAAAACCCCACTATTTGTGCTTTGCCAAATAACGTATTTGTATTTGGGCACACCCCTAGGGGATATTAGGTTGATAACTTCAATGAAACTGAGTTTCATGTTGTAAATATTGTAAATAACTTGATGTATGGTCTATGTGTGGTCTATACGTTGACATAATTGATTGGCTCGACTTGGGATCCACACCTGGGTCGAATGAGATGAAATATACAGTATATATGAAGCTTCTTGGTCGCATGCTGAATATCACCTGATGAAGATGTAAAGTTGAAAAGTCGTGATTGTACTCAATAAATCACCTCTTTGGGAGCATCTATTCGGCGTTCTTGGTTCTTGAACTTACTCTGGATTGATTTAAGGAATCGTAATTTGTCTTCAGGATGTAATGCACTACAGTGTGATGTATTTTTGAGACATATTTTTGTGTCATTAGTTTTATGTTGTTTGTCTGTACTCCTTGTTGCTGCCTATCTTGGCCACGACACTCTAAGAAGAAGATTTTTAATCTCATTGAGTTTTTCCTGGTGAAATAAAGGTTAAATTAAACATAAAAGATTCCAAGATATTCAAAGTTGTTGACCTGTTCAGCTGTCTTGTTGTGGATGGAGATGATGTTTGGTGTGTTTGGTGTGTTCGGTGTGCAAATGAACAGTCCTTTTGTTTTGCCCACATTCAGCTGGAGGCAGTTATCAGTGCACCATTGTGTGAAGTGAGAAATGGAGTGTTGATAGGTTATAACAGAATCATTGTTATTGAGCTGCCTGAGTGCGGCTGTGTCATCAGAGTAATTTCAGTTTCATCTTATCATGTCGATATGACCACTTAGCAGACAAAAGCCTTGAAAAAAGAAAGTCCTCCAAGATAATTTCACTTTCATCATGCAGCTGTCCTGAAACAAGCTAACAACTTTATTTGGAGAAAAGAAAATGGATCAGATGGATTTCTGGAAACTGAAAATTATCTGCCAGTGCTGTGCTGTAAGATTATTTCACTAGAAACATCTTGAAATAAACCTGAAAAAAAATCTTAAAGTCACTTGCCAAGTTTGCCGAGCAGTGTTGGCACCAAGTTACCACTGAAACAGAAATACCACAAATAGAAACAGCGTGGGTTGGTTGTTCCCAAAAGGACAGACTGAGGTCAGTTTTTCACCCTTCTTCTCTGTTTCCAGTAGCTTCCATCATAGTTTGTTTCAATTTCATTATTGGCGTTTTGTCAATGTGAGTCAAAGGAACCGATCCAGCATTTTCAAAAGTGTAATTCACAGCACATCGCCCTTGAAAAATTTGATCCAGTAGTGACAGTGAAAGTCAGATAAGGTCAATTCATACTGTATTACATATTCTATTCATTGGGCTTTTTAAAATCTATATCAATGCTTTTTTCTCTAACTGCCAATAAAGGTGTGTCTTAAAACAATACTCACATGCTATATATATATACACACTGAAAGAGTTATTGATCACATGACTCATTCCTCCTCTACACACTGGCTGTGAAGAGATTGATCATTAGGGCGACTCCAATCTACAGAATTGGCGACAGGATTGTCGGTCCATACCTGGAGCAACAGCCTGGTCGCCAGAATAAAACGTTGGCATTGTACGTTTCTGCAAACCACAGAAATGTTGAATATCTACATTTCAACATGTGAAATACGTAGCATATTAACATTTCAACAAAATGTATTATGTCAACATTTCAAGTGACGTAGTTCACATGTGATCTATATGAGTTGATCTTTCCTATATAGGAGGAGGAGGGGCAGGTGAATGGTTAGTAAGGTTGTTGGCAGCAGAGAACGCGGTTTGAGACCACCTCGAAACCAATGTCTGCTTCTCGTTTCAACCAACAAAAGCGGGTGTTTTTAGTGAGATGTTTTTGCTGGTAGAGAACAAAAGCAGAGCTAAAAGAGATTGAATATTGGACTTACATTCACCAGGTGGACAGAAACATGACTCCAAATGAATGATAATGTTGCTCCATAACTGCTGGATGTGGAAATAAGCAACTGTTTGCTAACAAGTTCAACATATCAACTTAAAAGGTGATGATATGTGTTATGGTCACTGTTTCTACTGAAAACAAGTGGACAAAACATCATTTAATGCAGGTTTAACTTTATTAATTAGCTCTTTAACTGAATGTTGTATCTGGACACTCTTATAATATGCACCTACTCTGGTGAAACTTTCCTGCCTCCACCATTCAAAATAGAAGCGCGCACACACAGCTGACCCCATACAAGGTACACCAGGAGAGTGAAAGACATAATGAGTCTAAATGTGATGTAACATCGTCCCTGAGGGTGAACAAACACTAGCTCTCTCATTTCATTTTCTCTATAACACAGTCAAACTGATTTAAGCACATGCAAAATTTAATGAAAGCATGCTCACACACAAATCTGCATACGTCACACACTCACACACACACTGCAGTAGAAGCTCACATACCTGAAAATACCTCTGTGTTTCTGGGTCAGTGGTAAGGAAAGTGCTAACATGTGTGATGGAGCGAAGAGGAGGAGGAGGTCTGGATCAGTGCTCTGGGTGGACGGATGGATGATTCCCTCGGTTTGATGTTTACGCTACACTGATGTTCACCAAAACTAGAGGTGCACTGAGGGAAGTTTAATAAAACAAAAGAAACTGATATTGGAGGGATGGAGGCTGCTGAGTGTTTCTGAAGTTCTGTGGTATTTTTGTTCTGAGATGCGATATTCACAATTTGTGACAAATTGTGAATCAGATTAGCCAACAAGAGCTGTGACTGAGCAGGAAGGAAGTGTTAAAGTGTTAAAAGTCTTTATTCCTCTAATGGTGTTGTTATGGCCATGTGGTCTGGGATGCTACATGGCCTACTGGTTCGAATCCCACTTTTCTTTGGAGATTATCCTCCTCACTCTCCTCCAGTTTTTTTCTTCTGTCAACTATCAGCTGTTGAATTAAGGTGAAATGCTAAAAAAATAATATTTAAAAACTTTTTCTACCACAATATCAAAACACTGTATGATATTGTACATTTTCAGGGAATTAAATTGAGAGACTTTGATAGAAATGTCCGTTTTTGGCTAATCCGTTTAATTAAATTCTCATCAAATTGACGTACATGTCATACTGACGCAGCAATCCTGTAAAACAATCCTGCCTGTTGATTTTCAACACTGCCCACAAAGGCCTAACAGAGCCAGAGATATAAGTGTTAGTAACCACAGTATTAATATAGAAATCTCTGACAGTAAACACATTTCTATTGTCTAACAGCGTATTTCCATCATACATCAACCAAATCAAATCCAATAAATTTTTGGTGAATTTCCAGATTCTTAATACTTTCAGTGTAGAGTATCAGTCCTGTTCAAATGTGATCATTTATGTGAGAGTCAGAAATGATGATGGTCTTAAAAACAAATATTAACACTCAATAAGGCTTTAAAAGACAGTCATTTTCCTGCTAGAGCTGCAACGATTGGCTGATTAATCAATTAGTCAATCAACAGAAAATTAATCTCCAACTATTTAGATATTAAACTAATTGCTTAAGTCATTTTTCAAGCAAAAATGGCAAAAAATTGATAGTTTCAGGTGAGAATTTGTTGCTTTTCTTGGTTTTATATTATAGTAAATTAATATTATTGGGTTTTGGACTGTTGATCAGGCAAAAGAAGAAATTTCATGAAGTCGATTTGGGGTCTTGGATATTCTATCTCTGTTTTCTAAGATTATTGATTAATCAGAAATAATTTGGTAGATTATTTGATTAATAAAATATTTGTTTGTTTCAGCCTTAGTTGATATTACATAACAACACATAAAATTCAGATTTCAGGTTAATCCACTTATGTACTATAATTCTTGCACTGATTTGACATCACTCAGGTTAAAAAATAAAATAATCTTCCCTATAAATCTACCTCATTAAACATATGCATGATTCATTTTGCTAAATTTATATGTGAGTACAACACATATTAATCTACTGTTTTACACCTGAATGCAGTAAGTCAGAGTCTCTCATAAAAGACAAAAAGTAACTTTTATCTAACCTCTGGAGTCATTTGGAGCTGGTGATGGCTGAAAACAGACAGCTCCATCAATCAAGAAGCTCACGCATTTCACAGCCCTGTGGACCTGGGTAATTTGTCTGAGACCCCAGAGACGATCACGCTGTCTCTGGGGTTTTTAACTATGCTTAAAAATGTATCAGGCTCTGTCTGAGTGTTAACGCCTGTCAGAGAGAACAGGATCTTAAAAAAAAACCCCAAAAAACAACAACAACTGTGTCTCAGCCGAAGACTTCATCCATCTGGTGCAGAAGGACTTTAAATGCAGGAAAAATGAATATAAAATTTAACAGAAGGAGCAGTGGATGTGAGAAATGTGCCCACGCTAAGGCTGTCAATCAACTGTGAGATTAATTATGATTAATTGCAACAAATCCTGTATTTGAGCACATGTTGAAATACCATGTTTCAGTGCTGTTTCCTTCTGCCTGAAGGAAACCACTGGTGTATCCCAAAATACAAAGTGCACCAATCAGATTTTCAATGGTGCATTCAGGCGATCCTCGTCCACTTGTAAAATTAAGAAACATTAAATGTTCATGTTGTACTTACTAGATGTTAAGGCTCAAGAGGTCATCAATTGGTGTTAAATATATAAGTTTAACTGGACTAGTTAATTATATGGATATATTTATCTCTAAACTGGGACACTTTAGGAATTGTTTTAGGAATTTTACTTTGCACTTTTACTTACTTTTACTACGCCACATATTAGAAGCAGAGAAGAAGAAGCAGCTCAAAATGTATTTTTATGGTCTTGCTTTTAATTAACTCAACCTTTTATTTGCCTTTTACTGTTATCTGCTGTTTTTTTACCACCTGCTTTATCTTTATTATTTCATTATTTTACTTTTTTTTAAAAAAATCTTCTAACCTCTTTTAATCACTGTATTTTTATTGTTTATTGTATTTCTTTTTTTTCTCCTTTCTTTATATATTTTTAAATATCTGTTTTGTTTGTTTGTTTGTACCTCTTTCTGTAAAGCACATTTTATGTTATGAAAGGTGCTATTTAAATAAAGTTTATTATTATTATCATTATTATTATCATGCACTGAAGTAAAACACCACAACTCAGTATCATTGAACTTGCCTGATATTCCCAACTGTATTAGGGGGGCAACTTTCTGGCATTAGTTTTCCATTTTTGATTTTGCAAGGTGAGGAAGAGCACCTAAATGCACCTTTAGATTTGACCTTTGTGAAGATGGAGTGTCTCATTTGTGGAGGAAGAGCAGGTTCAGCCTTCTTTATGTGTGACGTCCTGATTATTAATGTCACTAATGTGTCTGTTTGTTGTGTTCAAATGTCCTCTGTGGTCTATTCCTGATCTATAGTATGTTGCCATCATGTATAAATCATACTGTAGGTGTGAAAGAATGATCAAACATTGACATTATTAAATGTTACTGAGAACTTGGAATCTTCCTACAAAAATGTACATTCTACATCTTTTTAATGAGGGAATACTGTTGTTAACCCGTGAAACTGCATAACTCTTTTATGTGGTTTTAATTATTTATGAGTAATAATGGATTTCACTGGAGGCATAAATTATATAGTTCGAGGCTGTGGCTACAGGAACGATGCTTGTTAGGAGGATATATTCATTGATGGTCGTGATCTTTTCAATGGGTTTGTTATTTAAGAGGATAAAAATATCTTGGACCTTGGAGTTTACAGTTTTTGGAACCTTGGTGCTATCTAGCGAACCGGCCCACGTCTCCACCAGTTTTGAGCAGACTCACTGTAATCAAGGATGTGTCATGAATGGAGGGCGTTGCACAATAGAAGTAAACAGTAGTAGCAAGATGGCAGATTGTAGTGATTACCTGCAACCTTTTGTTCTGCATGGACAAACTATTAATTATAATTATCATAATAATCATTGTATTGTAATGTACACTTTGTGCTCTGCATATCTTTTTTTTTACTGCATATGCAGCTACTGCATTCTGTATATATTTAGTTATTGTGCACTGTTTTTATGGAACACAGTCGAGAGAGACAGTGACATTTCTGGCGTTTCAGCATAGTTCTTTATTAAAAGAAAATAGAACTTTTCTTTTTTTACATGCAACAAACAAAAATAAAAAACAGCCTGTGTGAATGCCTGTGGTAAAAAAAATATTCATTCAAAATATTCTTTAACACTGTATGTTAACATAAGTCATTGAAAAGCAAGTATGAAGTATATACAAGTATAGAAACGTCACTGACTCTAACTGTTTTTAGACAAAAGTAACAGTGCAAATAAAAGTAATTTGTGATTCTGATCATGTTCCTGATTAAGACTGTGGGCTCCCTCTATGGCAGTAACCATTGGAAATCCTACTTACATAAAAATACATTAACTACATCCAGCTCATAATATGTAAAGTATTGCAGTAAAAGTAGTGGTTTGGTCCCTCTGACTGACATCATTAGATTATTAATAGTGAAGCATCAGTGTTAGAGCTGCATGTTACTGTTGTAGCTGCTGGAGGTGGAGCTAGTTTACACTACTTTATATACAGTTAGCTAGTTTAGTCCAGTGGTTCCCAACCTAGGGGTCGGGCCCCTCCAAAGGGTCAGCAGATAAATCTGAGGGGTCGTGAGATGATTAATGGGAGAGGAAAGAAGAAAAAACAAAGTTCTGATACACAAATCTGTTTTCAGTTTTTGGACTTTTTCTCTAATCTTTGATTTTTGCTGAAATATTGGATCATTTGAACATCATTTGAAGTGTGCGTATTACTGATTATTTCTCGCAACGTTGACTGTTGACATGTTTTCAGTTCCTCAGTATCGATGTGTCTCATGGGTCTTGTTAGAATCATTAAGCATTAAAAGAGCGTCAAGTGATCTGACCTCTGTCAGCCTCCTGAAAACCAACAGTGTCAGCAGCTGCAGCAGAAGTCAGAGTCTTGACAAACAAAGCTGTCAGATACACTAAACTCATTTCATGTTCAGCAGTAAATCTGTACTTACTTGAGACTTTAACACTATATGTGATGTGACATTTTGCTGTTAAAGGTCTTTCTAGGTAACATCTCATTTTAATTCAAATCATTCAGTTTGAAACTTCAAAGAGGAGACGGAAACTCTACAGAGACTGAAAGGTAAATTGAACTAAAGCACAGAAGAACAAAAGTAACCCATACTCATTACAAACAAGTCCTGACTCATCCTTTTCTGCTACCATGCTTGTTACTTTTGCACCAGCTGCCATGTTTCAGGGGTGTATTTCACAGCCAAATATATGTGGACACCCCAGTCCATACACCAAATTAAACAACCAAATACATTGTTTGAACATGTAACTTTTTCTAACTTTTCTAATCTGAAAGAACTTGACTGGCCACATCAACATCTTTATGATAAACTGGAATGCCCAACATTAGCGTTGGACCTCTCTAATGCTCTTGGCTGAATGGGAATCCCTGAAACCTGTTTTCAACATGTGCTGGAAAGCCTGAAATCAGGAGTGTGGAGGCTGTTGCAGCAGCAGATGGAATCAAAATTAGTTGTTCAATTAACTCATATGGGTGTGACATCCACATACTTTTGCTCATGTAGTGTATGAAGAGCAGGAAAATTGCTTTATGTAACAATAAAAGTTATAATTTTTATACTACTCTGCCACTTCTTTTACATAACCTGTTGGGTTACTGAAACACTGATGTTTTTGTTTGTTCTTCTTTTTCTTCTTCTGTACTTTTCCATCTTCACCATAAACTCCCACAGCACTTGGATTTGGTGCACAGCTTTCAAATCATCCCAACCACTCAGACAAGAGAGATTACACCAATCGGCCAAATGGTGTTATTTCTGCACAAGTAACTTCATAATTTGGCAAACAACTCCTGAACTCCTAACCTCACGCGCCAGATGGTTTGTCACACAGAACCATCTGAGAAGTCTAACCTGTTTGGAAAAGGGCCGACACTTTCAAAAAATACTTGCTAGGTGATTGGATGAACCATCTGTCCATCACCGTCTTACCTTGCGAGGCAGCTGGATTTGCAAGATCACATCATCACGGGAGAATCTTTATAGGATGCTGATTGGTCCAAACATCCGGTGGTTCGGACACAAGTGTGTAACTTGAAACCTGACAAGATAGATTCTTGTGTGATCTTGTGAATCCAGCTGCCTCGCAAGGTAACTGAATTCCTGCAAAGAGGAGAAACTCAAAATATTTTTTTTTGCAGAAATTGGAGAATTGGTCCAGCATGGACCAAACTTTGATCATTAACAACGTCAATCAAATCAGTAAACAAACAAAATCAAACCATAATCAGGACAGAGGAGTATTAAAAGTATTAAAGGAGAGGAAGATGAGGGAAAAAGACGTGTTTTGATATGATGGAACCAACAATAGGTTGATGAAGATGGATGGATGATGAATGTGGTAAACAGGCATGCAAATTGAAAAGAGAGTGATCAGTCGCTGTTGTCAGAAGTTGATCGAAACAGGTTTCTCATCTGAGAGCATAAATTACAGAATTACAAAGATGAGATGTGAATGATAAAATGAGTCTTTTTATTAAATAAACTTTGTATCAACTTTTAACTTTTAGTCTCTGTTCTCTTGTTTTTGTTCTTCTCTGGTGCCCATATTTGGAGCTAAACTCAGTTTAGGATTAAATTAAACCTGCTCCTCTAAAGGCCTTTTGAATATTTAATATACTTTCAGATTACTGAACTCACTTTTGGCTGATCAAAACTCGGCTGAGATTGTAAATGAGAATAACTGGTCCACCTTAAAGGTCAGTCCACCTTAAGTGAGACTGGTCAGGTTGTCGCTAACTTGAGGGCAACATAATGTGTTGCTGTCTTTCCAACCATTGAACTACTGACACAGACATTTTTATTATTTTAACTTTACCAGTATGTAATATAGGGTGCACAATAGCCAGCAGTAAATTTAGGGAAGGCTTAGCTTGTTTGCCAGTAGTTACTGCCCCAAAGAAATTATGATTCTATTGAAGGTTAAATTTCTTCAGTGATAATTTTGGGGAAGCTAAGCTTCCCTTAGCCTCTGAATAGCACCGTTTGACAAAATCTCACAGTGCAAAGGGGCCATCAGTGTAGGGATGTGCAGAGATCCCAGTATTTGTATTTGTGTCTGTATTTGTTGAGGCAGCAAAATTATTTGTATTTGTATTTGAATAAAAGCAGAAAAGGCTTAAAAGTCCTGTTTTTGTTTTTATTATGCTTTTAATTTTAGAAAATTAAAGTGTTACAATAAGTGTTCATGAATAAATTACCTTACGAAGGAGGTCCCCACACCAGGTCTTGAACTGGAGTCTCCAAGATCATAGAGGACTGCGCTGACTACTGAGCTAAAACTTTACTTTACGCAACGTGTAGGACGATTCTTGATTTGCACTTTTCATTTATTGCTTATTTTTTACAACCTAACCTTGTGGAAAGAAGAAGGGGAACAACAGGTTATGGAGAGTCCCTTGGGAGCACTTCTCGTGTGTCAGCTTTATCTCTGGGGAACACCCCCAACTCCGGGAATGATGTCCAAATTAGGAAATGTGCGTCATGTAGCAGGTGGATGTGACTCCCCTCGTTTCGACCTGCTGATAGACGTTACAGCGGAGCAGAGGAGACACACTGAGATAGCGATGTAACCAACCTGCACACTGGTATTTGACATGGGTTGTTGTTCCTTCCTGAAAACAAATTATTTTTGAAATATTTGTATGAAACAAATATTTGTAAAAAAACAAACAAACAAAAAAACACTATTTGTGCTTTGCCAAGTATCGTATTTGTATTCGGGCACACCCCTACTTCAGTGTGACTCAAGTTCAAGTCTCAAGTCTACATCAGCTCTGGTATTTTCTCATGTAAATTCTGACTGGGTCTCAGGCTCTTAATGTGCCATGAATTTTTAATCACAGCCCAGTTAACATCCAGGCGTAGAGGACCACTGTGACCACTCACACTGATAACTTTGCCCTATTTATTAACTTGGACAGCATCCAATTGCCTTGAAGAGCTTTGAGAATGAAAGCCAGTGAGCTTCTTTTACAGTTCATAAAGAAGATAAATATAGCAAGATGAAAAGAGACAATAATGGATAAAGTATACGATACAGCAAAGGCTTATTGAGGATGAAAGAATAATCACCTGAATAATAAAGTGTCTAAAGTTAGCTGGCGGTCGGAAACATAAAAGGAAAGTGCTTGTCTGCAGAAGTACCATTAAAATTATTATTAAAATATAATATTTCAATATTTCAATTAACCTCATCCTTGTTCAAAGGCTCACAGTGCACAATATGGATCTGCTATTTTTATTAAGACAACTGTGTTTGACAGAACTTTGATGTGAGCAAAGACTCTGATCCTTAAATACTGAAGCAAAGTAAATGTTAAACCTCCAGTGCTGAACATCATCTGTGTGTTCTTCCTGTTCTGAAGACAGATCTGACTGTAAACCTTCAGTGCAGTGAAAAACTGACCATCTGGAATCTGGGCAAATATCACAATGGATTATTATGCATATTAAAAATGAAAAATAAAGCAAGATATATATTTATGATCCTTCAGTTGGGTCATCCACCGCTACCTCTTGATTTGGTAGGGGAAGTTGTGGGAGAGCTGTGTACACCAGATGATGGGATTTTGAGAGGGCATCTTAAAAACTCTGAGACACTTGTCAATCTGGATGTGATGTTTAAGCATTTAACTGAAACAAAGCGAACTGAGTTGGTGAATCTAATTTTAGATTATCCCTGCCTGTTTGCAGATACTCCATCTCGCACTCATCTTATTGAGCATGACATTGATGTGGGAGATGCCAAGCCAGTCAGACAACGGTTTTACTGTATGTCTCCAGACAAATGTGAGCAGTTAGAAGCAGAAGTCAGATATATGCTGGAAAATAACATTGCTGAGCCTTGTGCATCTAGTTGGTCTTCCCCATGTTTGCTTGTAAAGAAGCCAGATGGTACGTTTAGACCATGTACTGATCTCTGTAAAGTCAACCAAGTCACCAAGCCTGACTCTTTTCCACTCCCGCATATGGAGGACTGTGTGGACCAGGTCGGACCTGCTAAGTTTGTCAGTAAGTTTGACTTACTTAAAGGGTACTGGCAGGTTCCATTAACTTCTAGAGCTAGGGGGATTGCTGCCTTCATTACACCCAGCGGGCTATATTCTTACACTGTTATGCCATTCGGGTTGCGTAACGCCCCAGCCACATTCCAGCACTTGATGAAGGTGGTACCAAAACATATCCATGTTAAAGACCATAAAGCATCTTCACAATTTTGTTCCTGTCAGACAGGAAGTCAGTGATCCACCTGCAGGTGGAGTCGGGCATGAGCAGCTGGGATGATGGTGTTAAAGGCGGAGCTGAAATCCGCAAACCGGATCCTGGCGAAGGTTCCTGCAGAGTCCAGGTGCTGGGTGATGAAGTGGAGGGCCATGTTTGCTGCATCGTCCACAGACCTGTTGGCTCTGTAGGTGAACTGCAGGGGGTCCAGGAGTGGGTCTGTGATGGATCTGAGGTGGGACAGTACAAGGCGCTCAAAGGACTTCAGGAGCATAGAGGTCAAGGCGACAGGTCTGTAGTCTTTAAGTTCTGTGTACCTTGTTTTTTTGGGGACAGGGATGATGGTGGAGGATTTGAATCAGGCTGGCGTGTGGCATGTCTCCAATGAGGTGTTAAAGAACACCAGAGACAGCTGGTCAGAGCAATGCTTCAGGGTGAGGAGAGAGACAGAGTCTGGTCTGGCTGCTTTGCGGACGTTCTGTCTCTTGAACATCCTGTTAACGTCCTTCTCCAGGATGGAAAGAGTCGTTGTTGTGGTTTGAGGGGAGGCGGGTGGGGCTCCGAGGTGGTTGGATGGGGTGGGGGAATTGGAGATGATAGCTGGAGTCAAGGGGAATGTGTCAAGACGTCCTTTTGTCTCTCTTTTGTCATTCCTTGACTCAATATCAATAACTATCAACATCTGTATTGGCCTCAAAAATCGATTATGGGCTGGGCTGAAAATAGCTTGAAAATAGGACCACATGGACAGTGAATATTGCTAATTTAGAGGCCGTCGCTGCCCCAGTACAATGTTTGTGGTTATCATGCAGTTGCTGTATTTTTGCCCTGATGTAATACCCGCCCACCTGACCTCTGCAGATGAGATGAGAAGTGATAGTCAAAGCAACATCTTCATGTGATGAGGACTGACAAAGATGGAGACATTTTCTAAATGTTTAAATGACTTTTCATGATTTGTCATATGCTCTGGGGTAACAGTCTAGAACATTATTACAAAAACATTTCTTACATGATGGGGGAGCACTTGAATGAATCTGAAGGGTTTGCTAACACATGCAACAACAGTCACAACACTGCTCATTAATTTGCAAACAGTAACCAGGGAAAATGAAAAGATGCCAGCATGTGGACTAGAGGCCATACACAGGGCACGTCACTTCACTCACTGCAACTCTGTCTGACTGGATCTGAACTGTTGTTTGGGGAAAAGCATGCAAACAACTTCAAGCTGGGATAGGTCCATTAAAATATTCTCCTTGCAAATATAAATGGATTTTTTTAAACAAACTGACTCTCACTCTAAATCTTAAGTCCTTCATGAGCAGCGTTGAACAAATATCTCTCATGATGTCTGAAATTTAAATTCCTCTAAATATTGATCCCTCAAACAACTGACAGCATCATTCCTCAGTAAGAAGAAGAAGAAGAAGAAGAAGAGAGAGGAGCAAGGTAGATTAGTAATTAACACTCCTGTCATGCCAAACCATTAAGACCCACGCTTAAGACCCCAGCACTCCTCTGCAGAACAGAATAGCAGACAACTGTCATTATGTTTATAACACTGAGTCAAATTTGATTTAGTCTGCTTTAAATTTCCCCATTAAACCTCCCAACCTTTATATCTTGGCTGGGCATGATATGAGACCACTAACCACTTTGGTTAGTCATTAACAAAAAGACAAAGAAAGTCTCTGGAGAGGCATTACTGCCTTTAGTATAGAACCCAAACGTGTGTGTCAGCTACATTTGTTTTACTTTAAAGAGGTGATATTACTTTTATTAACTTTGTGTGTAATCCAAGAGGATGTTGCAGAGAGGTAAAATATATGTGGGCTTTTCTTTAAATTACGCAGGTTTAAAGGATCAGACACACACACAGAATACAGCCTTTAAATAAAGATTCAATTAAGGGATTATAAACAGTTGAATGATGACATAAAATGTGCAAAGAAAAGAAAAGTCTGCAACACCTGATAGCTACTTGATAAAACTTTAAGGCTAAAGAATAAAGCAGGTGATATTTTTTAGAATATAGAAACTCAAACACTTGATGCAAATACACTATTTCCTACTGTCTGAGTAATGCTTGCTTAAAACTACAATGACCAGCTGTTTTTTTAGGAATATACTGAGACCTTTTAAACGAGACAATTTTTGTATGTATTCAGAAGGAACCAATGTGCTTGGAGCTGAGAGCTAAAAATAGTCCTCATACAAATTATGGCAACGTGTAACTGGCCTTATTTGCCCTGCCCATTAAGTTTTGACGGAGACATAGTGCAGCCGGGATTATGTTCACTGGCAGAAATGTGATTTGTTCCAGTGCAAAAACACCGGAGACATGGATTTATGACTTTACTTAAAGCAACAATAATGATGATGAGGATTTCTTTGGCCACTTGAAGGCAGCGAAACAAGCTGTAAACATAAAGTCATATTGTCACTTTATTAAGTTGTTGTGGCATGTGGTTATAGGCATTATATTCTAGTTTGCTGTTGTCACATCATGTCTCACTGTGCAGAAGAAGTTAGAGACAAGCTTGAAATAACAATTTACACAGGATTAATAGTCCTATATCCAGTGTTTTATAATCATTTGGAGGTTGTAGATGATCCATGTAAGTCTTTAATTTGAAAAATCATACAAATGAAGCCATCATTTGTTTTCCCCTTCTTTTCCCTCTAGTCTCATCTTTCCATCTGTCATGAACAATCTAGACAGCAGCAGAAATAATGAAGGAAGGTTTTGTGTGAGCTTCATTTACTCCATCAGAAAGTCACAAACTGAAATCTTGATACCTTGAACCCCAGATTAATATTATTCCTGCCTGGATAGATCACTTTTTACTTTTCCATACATGAATGAAGTTATAGCTGCCAAAATAAATTGACACCTAACTCCTGATCTGTCACTCTTTCTAAAAAATAATCATATTATTTTCTGTTTGACTGTCTAAGGGTAGAAATGTGTTGCACACCTCATGGCTTCAGCGTCCATGCTCCACATGCGTCACAGGCTTAGAATTTATTCCATGAATTTCCATCCAATTCAGTGCAACTATTTCATGGTGGCTTCCACTGTGCTGATGGACTCACACCTGTACAACTTTGAGCTACAGCATGAAACACAACCTGAATACATATGATTCCAACAAATATTAGGTATTGCAGGTTGCATGTATAGTCTATATGTTTGATGTATCACGATGTGAAGGATTTTGGCTAAAAAATTATGATTTTTTTTCAGGATTTGTCTGAAATGTCTCTAATAAAAAAGCTGCCAGGCAATTAAATGAGACAATAGCACAGAGCTATTGAAATGTTTTATATTGCTTTGGTCGCTGGGGATGCAAACCGAGCCAAGGGGTTTCTGGTGACGATAACAAGAGTGATGAGTTTTAAAGAGTGTGGGGTGCGGTACTGGAGTAAAGACGCTGCAGACAGCCCCCGAGCTCAGAGAGTCTACGAACCTTTGATAGGCTGAAAAAAAAACAGCCTGTGGTTTGAAAGATTGTTGGACTCAAGTGTAATTGGACTGAGACATTAGTCTCAGAGGTACTGATAACCTGGACCCAGGACATGTGGTCGCATGATATAAAAAGTTTGACTTCAACAGTCAGCATCTGCCAGTGTTTGTCCACATGTGGAAAAATGGTGTTAAAGTTTTCAACCTCAGCTCCACCAAGGTTTCAACCCTGTTGCCAGAACTTGGATTTTATAGTTTCAATAAGTGTCAAAAATAGTGGAAAAAATTACACTTGTTTTTTTTTATTGTTACATGTTGCTGATGCCTTGCGACATGATTTCTGGTTCAAGTCTTCAGTTTAATATTTACACATTTGTCTGTTGTATATTCTTATAAACATCACTCTATTTGCAGTGTTAAGTCATGGACTGTGTCTGAAATCACTTTCTCACTACTCTCCAGACACTCAGTAGTTTACTCTATGGTGAGCAGTAAATTTTGGACACTTACAAATCATCATAATTTTGCGTCATCACTAACAGGTGGTTGTGTCGCACAGCTGAAATTATGATAGCTATAAAATAAGATGCATGGTGGGAATATTAGCAGAAAGAAGTGTACATGGCACTCAGTGTTTTCGGACACAGCCCAGTTCACACAGTTTATTAAAAGAGAAGTAATTGTAGCGTCGATTCCTGTCTCATAACTGTCTGCCAGGCCTTTGGAACAGTTTATACTCCAAAAGAGGAGAATTAAATAATAACGAATGGTGCAACACAACCAATAAGCTAAATTCATACACTGTGGACCCGCTGGCTCTCCGTTCCCTCAAAGTCAAAGTCCATCAATTTTAAACTCGACACGAAAGATTCATGCTGAATTATTTTGCCCCTGCGAGCGATCTGCTGGTCGCGGCATTTGAAATGATTTTTCCACACAATTTTGGCCTTTTTAAGTGCTGGCGTGACCGGACCTTCAGACCAAACTCCCTCTTTTTCCGTCTGTCTTGTGTGTGTGTCTCTCTCTCTCTTTCTCTTTTCTCTATCACTCTCTCTCTTTCTCTCAGGCTAAATCAAATTGACATCAGAGTCACTGGATCTAATGACTGTTGCTGACTTTATCCAGGAGAGAAGTGGAGGCTTAAACTTTAGAAACTCCTCCGGAGAGTCTGGTTTCTTATCAGCTAGAACCAACTGACATCTGTAGCCGCTCTACAAGTGGTAGATTTACACCTAAAAATTGTAAAAGCAGTTAAATTGTTGACAGTTAACATTCTGTCTGTTTGACTTCAGACTTTAATATATCTAATGTGTCTACTTCATTTCATCAATAGATTTTGGCTGTGTACGTGTGGTGCATTCATGTGTTGGTGTTAGCTCCAGACATCCAAAAACCTGACTTTCATCTGCCAAATTGTGGGGGACGTTTTCTTTTTTTCTTTTTTTTTTATCCAATCTGACATTTAATCCTCTGGGGAACATAAATATCTGTACCAAATTCTGTGGAAATTCATCCAGTATTTGTTGAGACAGAAATAAAACCATAAATGTCAACCTCATGGTGTCTATACAACCTTTCATGGCAATCCAGTCGATATTAGGTTACATAAAGCTACATACAGTATATCAGGTTTTTCTCACTGCACACAAACAACATTCACATTGGCTGCTTGCATTCAAATACTTAGTTTACCTCTTTAGATTTATCACTTTGTTTATATGCCACATAGCACAAAACAGAGTGCTTCACATTACATAATAATGATGAAAAAAATAAAACATTTAAATTGAGGTAGAAAGGATAGACAAAAAATACATGAAAAAAATACATGAAAAATGACACAGGTGGTGCCCACATAGCAGCAGGGAATAAACTGAAGTACCAAATTCTGACAATGTTGCATAGTCAGTTATCAGACTACAGATGAGATGAACTGTCCCTGTGAAAATAAACTCAATGAGGTAAAATGTGAAAAACATAATGACTTGGGCGTAGAGAAGTGCACCAGTAATTATCCATCTGCTCCCTTTTTCTCTTTCATGATCATTCCTGTTCATTATTCTACACTTCTTTTCCCATTTCACTCTTTAATTCACTCCCTTCCTCATTATTATGCTGGAGCCATATGATAGCCTCTCATCTCCTCCTCTCCTCCCTGTCTGTCTCTCTTCTGTTGCCGGGATTATTTTTGGGATGGCAGGAGGCTCAATGGGACGTTGGGGGTTTACGCTCCAAATCCAGCAGAGACTGAGAAAGAGAAGAAAACACGGAACAGGTTGAGGATGAGAAGGTGGGGATTGACTGGATAATGAGATTGATGCTATGGGAGGAGGATGCATTAGGCCTAATGGGATGATCAGTGATCTAAAGGAAAAAAGAGAAGCTAATGATGAGAAATGGTGGTAATTCAAAATGAATGGAAGGGGAGGAGACAAAAAAAACCCCTGTTTTGTTTTCCCTGTACACTAATGAAATGCAAATTATGAATTCAGCCTGCCGATTGTGCAAATATGCTGATGACATGGTGCTGTTCGGTCTTATGCGGACAAGGGATACCTCAGTCATTATTTTCCACCCGTTTTGATTAATGGTCAGCCTGTTGAAGCAGTAGAGGAGTTTAAATATTTAGGAACCTTTTTAAACACACTTTAAGTTTTTACAGCCAACACAGAATACATTTTTTAAAAAGCAATGCAGTGCTTGTATCTAATCAAGAAATTGGATTTATACGATATAAGCATGACTATTTTAGAGACTGTTTACAGAAGTCTTGTTGAAAGTGTTTTTACTCATATTAATTAATAATTAATATTAATATATATATACGTGGTCAGACGCAAACAGTACAGAATTACAAACATGGCCAGTAAAATTATTGGGAAACAGCAGAAACAACTGGGATGTACACATATAAAATACAGGTGAAACAAATAGCCAGACAAATTGTGTCCGATCCTGTTTATCCCCTTTTTAATGAATTCATAAAAACGCCCTCAGTAAGACGCTATAACTTTGCTAAATTCGTAAACACCGTTCACACTGAAACTATGTCTGTTATTGTTGTCTATACTGTGCATATTGTGTTATTTATTATCGCATGTATTGTGATTTACTATGATGTGTTTTAACCAACCTGTGAAGAGTATTTTTATTATTATACTCACTTTCTCTCAGTCACTCACACTAATACCAGATCAGTCTTATTCTCTATATTTCTGTTTTTATACATCAATTATAAAGTATATTATGTTTTTTTTAAAGACATGAATATGTTTCTTTTCACCAACAAGCAAAAATGCCAAACATCTGGTTCAAATTGAACTCCTCAAATAAAAAGATGATAATTTATAATTTAGGCTCCAGGAATCTGTGATGGGTATTTTCGCAGCTTCCTCACATTTTATAGATTAGATGCATAAATGGAATAATGGGTTAATGGAAAAAAAATAAATTAGCAAGAGCTTAATCAATACAGAAACTAACCATTAGACCTGGCACTTCATTCATTTACTTCCCCACAGTCATGCAAGGAAGCGCTTAGATACACCCATCAGAGATTCAGACCACCATCCTCAAACATAAAAAATGAAACACGAGAGGAGGGAAAAAAAAACAAGATCAGACACATATCTTTTTAGCAATTACATAATGTTTTGGATGGTTTTGTGAAGATGAGATTTAAACTGACTTTCACACCTGTTTAGGGGTTGAGTAAGTGTAACATGTGCTAACAGGATTTGGACTCGTGACTAGCAAACTGACACAACAGATAAGATATGATAAGAGCAGTCTTGACTTGAAATACTAATGAGCTTACTGTCAAAAACAGGCAGGCAGGCAGGCAGGGAGGTCTGGTGCACAAATCCGACAAGAGCTCAGCAGGTGAACTACACAGAGGTTATTAACACTGCCACTTATGGGTCATGTTAATTGATCAATTATATTATTAGGATATGATTGTTGTATGTTGCTGGGAAATATGAACAGAACAGTGATATTAATATCAATAAATTCATGTACTTAATAATTTTTGTCCTTATCGGTTTTCCATCATTCATTTGAAGGATAGGTTCAGGTTTTTCAAGTCTCTCTTATTACAATACTGGCATGGAAATGAGTCTTGGTCGCTCTAACAATCTTTACTTTCCATACTGACCCTGAAGCTATTCTCCCTGAATGTGACTTCACTGTAAGAAATGAGGGACAAAATCCACAGCCCTCGATCCAAAGTTCAGCTGAAGCTAAAAATGAAGCTTCAGCAATCTGAGTTAACTAAATTTAAATCGGTATCTTCCACAGTTACAGTTTGTTTAATACAAAATGCTGTGGCGGAGGGATACATTCTGAGAGTCAGTAACTGGTAACTAGGGGTGTGCCCGAATACAAATTCATTATTCGGCAAAGCACAAATAGTGGGTTTTATACGAATATTTGTTTCATACAAATATTTTAAAAGTTATTTGTTGGGGGTGTTCCCCAGAGATAAAGCTGAGCTACTGACACATGCAAAGTGCTCCCAAGGGACTCTCAATGACCTGTTGTTCCCCTTCTCCTTTCCACAAAGTTAGGTTGTAAAAAAATAGGCAATAAATGAAAAGTGCAAAGCAATAATTGCCTTTGAAGTTCCTCCCTACATGTTACACGGTGTGCTGTCTCTGTGTTATGGGTGTATAAATAGATAGGTCTGGTTGCAATGAGGCGATGAGTAAAGTTTTAGCTCAGTAATCATAATAATTTTCTAAAATTAAAAGTGTAATTAAAACAAAAACAGGATTTTTAAGCCTCTTTCCACTTTTATTCGAATACAAATACAGATACAAATACAAATACTGGGATCTCTGCACATCCCTAAGGGTAACCATTACTCAAGACATGCTCAGAGGAAACTTTAAAGTGATTATTTTTTCTCTGCAGTCTGTGTTGTTAGACACAAATATCTACCTTTTCCAACTCCTGCTGATCTCCAGCTGTTCTCATCTTCGTGTTATATGTTTATCAGGTGTGTTCTGAAAGAAATAAGCGATGGGAAAAATGTCCACCAGAGATTTCCTTTGACAGATCCTGAAAGCCTCGTATTAGCTTTAGCTGAACTTTGGAATGAGGGCTGTAGATTTTTGTCCTCCATTTCTTACAGTGTAGTCTTCAGGCTCCGTATGGCGAGTAGGAATTGTTATAGTGACCAAGACCCATTTCCATGTACATATGAGCATGTCAGTATTGTATTAAGACAGACTTGAAAGACACTCTGAGCAAACACTTAACCTGCACTCACAGATTTGACTTTAGGGTTTATTCATTAGCAGACATAACACCAAGTCAACAACAGCTCGGAGGTGTGATCGACAACCTCGTCACGTCAGGTGAGGCAACCTTATGGTCATCAATCAAGTTTCTGTATAGCTGTGGTGCCACCCTGGCTTCTCCCTGACATGACCCGGGGCCCTACATCCTGTTTCAGCACCTGAATCATCCTGTCAAAGAGTCCATTAGCAACATAATTAGTGACACGCTTTGTTAGACTTTCTGGATGATAATTTAGTCTTCGAAACGTAAATGTAAATTTTAGTGAAATTGTTGTCGCACACATTGATATCTCATTTTTTTGGTTGACCTATGAGTCGTAGCTGTCCGTGTCTAACAGCGACACAGCGAAGTGTTTGTATGTGTGGGAAGCACATGACCGAGCTCTCGGTTCACAGCAGCATGTGCGTTGCATCACTGTGATCCTGCTAAGAGATTATAGGGAGCCCACACAGAGCAGACTGCCCACACACACACACACACACACACACACACACACACACACACACACACACACACACATAACCACAAATAAATGGAGAATTTATTTTGTTGTTTCATGTGAGTGAAAAACACAGCAGTAGGCTTGTGAGGAATGACTCTGCGTCATCACTGGGGAGTAAGGTTTGATTTGTGTGTGTGTGTGTATTTCTATTGTGAAGACCAATTTTAGTTTTAAATCATTGTTGTGAGTCCTCACAACAATGAAAAGAAAAAAAGATCCCCCTCAGTCATGTTTGAAGACACTAGAATACTCTGCTTGGACTAATATTTTGTGTATGATATGTTTTTCCCCTTAAAAATATTTATAAATACATCTACTCCTTCAAAATCAATAAATATGCAAATATTTGTTATTTCAAAAGTTTAACTGCTGGAACAAGATGTCTCCTACTTCATTGAGAAGTCCATTCTCAGTGTTTGTGCACTGGAGGCTTCAGGTTTCCACATCACATTTGTATAAGTTTAATAGTCACAAATCATGCTTGTTATAACACACCTTAAACTTTCAAGATTTACAGTGAACTCAGAGAAACTTTCCACTGTCAGCAGATAAAATGTGGAAACAAACTCTGCACATACAACATTCTGCACAGAGAAGAAGAACAACATCCAAGGAACAAGAAGAAAAACTGATTTTTGAGTGGGGGGGGGACTTTAAGAGGGTTGAATTCAGGGTAAGAGTTGGGGTTAGGCACTCAATTATGATTGTTAAGGTTATGTTTAGGGACTATAGGGAATGCAGTGTGTCAATGTGAGTCTTCACAAGTATAGAAAGACTAATGTGTGTGTGTGTGTGTGTTTCCTGCTTAAACAAAATGACAAACAGCATTTCACTGACTTGATGGCACAACACTTAATATTTGTAATGGATGATACGTCTGCCAGCCAGTCACACACCCTTCATTGTCCTCAGTGTTAATGTTGTGAAGCTTGTAAATGCAACTGTCATTCCTCTAACTGTTATAGAAAAACATATTGATTCTGATTAGTTTATTACTCCCTCATTGTTTTATGAAGGTGATAAACTGCTAACGTTAAAGCAGCAGTATTTTTATTTTCCCCTAAATGAAGGTGTAGAATGCCTCTAATAAGAGGTTCGGATAAATTGGTCGTGCTTGCTGTTAAAGTTGTGATAATATAGTATTTATTCAAATAAATAGAGCTCATCACTGTAAACTGAGTAATAAAGGTTACTGCCCATACAAAACTGGAGCACAACGTGCTTTAACAGCAGGAGTTTCTACACAGACATCTCTGAGATATAAGTAGTTCATATCATCATGTTCAGAGTATATACTGTAATAATTATGTTGCTTCTAAATATGAATACTGTATTGTATTATATTGGATGTTTGACAAAGATTAATCAACATATGGATAAAAGTTTGTTTTTTCTGAGTGACTGTGAGCTCAGTTCGTCATAATTAATTGCACATGTCAAAGTGCCCTTGAGCAAGAAGCTAAACCTTGTATATCAGCTCAAGTCAATTTCATTAATATAATCCAAAATAACAAATTAGATTAATATATTGTATATGACAACATCTATCCTTAAACTGCACTACTGGTTTAAGAACATCTTGCAAAAGGACTTTTGTAAATTAGCTGGCTGTCTGGCTAAGACTGGAACATTGACAGAAATGTTGACTAATGTGTGTTGTCCTTATAATTAATTATAAATAAATGAAACCCTCGCGTTGGATGAGGAAAACTGCCCTTCAATAGATGATAAAAGAAAGAAACCTCAGGAAAAGAAACCAAGGAGGACTTCCTCTTCCACGACACACAAACCTGCAATAGATGTTAATGAAATTAAGTAAATGAAGTTCGGTCCATTTACCATCCAGTGGGTTCAACGTCAATGGGCGGAGAAATGGATCGAGTGCTTAACAAACTTATTAGCATCCACTATTAACTTATTTATTTCAAATGCAATTTGAATTTTAATGATTAACAACAACAACAAATTATATCTGTTACTCTGCTTATTTGTGAATATTTGCATTCTCTGTGCTCTGTGTCGATTCTTGAAAAAAAAAAAGGCTCACTAGATGCAGCCTGCATGTAGTCTGTATGGATTGAATTTGATGCATGTATTGGATTGTTCTTCTCATACACACTGCAGCTGCCACAATGTGTGGGAGTGCAGTGCCACATACCAAATGATTCAAACTTCCTTTGCAAGCCAACAAAACAATAGACTCAGTATGTACAAAAAATGCTAAAACGTACTAAAAAAGCTCAGCTTAGAGAACTAAGTTGATAAAATTTCACACTTCCTCACTAACTGATAACATGCAGTGTAGCTTAAAGTTAATTTTTTCTCTTTTTTACTAAATTACAGCCAAAAACACTCTTTTTTTAAAAAAAAAAGCTGTTTTAACCATCCAGATTTTACGTCCTTAAATGTAGCAATTCCTGCAGCAAGAAGATGCTGATCACCGAGGAGGTTCTGTTGCGATTATTAGTTTGTTTTTATCAATTTCTTGTTAAAATTCAAAATAAAAACAAAAAATATGATGCACAAAGTTAGCCAGGTTAACTGGTTGTTGCTCATATCTTAACATCATGAACACTGAACAAATGAAACAATAAGTCACTGACATTTACAATTTGATTATATTTGACCCTTGAGGGACCCTGAGTCCCTTTCATGTCATTCAGCTTTTTACAGGTATGATGTTGACCAAAATTCAACTTTGTCTCATGAAGTTGAACTCAGGTAATTTATTTCTGTCTCCAGAGCTGCTCTGCTGCTTCTGAGAAATTCAACTACAACTGCATGTCTTCCTGATGTCAAGAGTCTGAGGAGGAGAGCCGGAGCTAAATTTCATTACAGTACAATTACATTTTTGGAGTGGTTGCCAAAATTATTAGCAACCAGTATGAATTTATTTATTTCAAATGCAATTTGAATTTTAATGATTAACAACAACGAGCTTGAATGAAAACAAAGTCCAATCTGCTTCTACAGAAAGTGAATCCAGGTGCAGTTTGACTCTCGCATGTGCGGGTTTAATGTGTTTGTTTATGTGTGTGTATGTTGCATGACAGATGAGTCATCTGTCATCTTGTTCTCATGTGAATGAGTGCATCTGTAGTGCTCGCCAAGAAAAGTCAACAGACCCGAGCGCTTGTTTCCCACAGCGAGGAGATCTGGCAGCGCCGCCGTGATCCTGGCTGTGTTTTCTTGGCATGGTTTAGGTCAGAGATGAACAGTTGCTGAGGGAGAAGAGGCTGCAGGGTTTCACTCCCACCCCTCCCCCCCAAACACACTGATTAACACACCTTCAGTTCAAATATTGTAGTGTTTTTCCTGGATAGGAAACAGTTTCCCAGTCCTGGTTTAGGGCCACTTAACACCTCAGAGAGCTATATAAAAGCCATTCTGAGTGACTATATTCATCCAGCATCTCCTTCCTGGAGGGAACAAGATGATGATAAGAAAATGGTGTAATCCATGAAAGCACTTTGCAAAATACCATTTCAGCGGTTGGGGGAGATGTCTCAGATGTCACAATCGGGCCTTAGAGAAAAATGCTTTTGTTTTTCAACCTGGGTCTTATTCTCAAAATTGTGATCATTCAGACAATGAGTCATGCTAACTAAACTAGTCCCACTCACCAGCTAACCAAACAAGCTGCCATTTTATCTCAATAAATTAAAAAAAAAAAACATTTCATTTATTGCACAGTTCTGTTTAAACAAAGGTTTTCTTTAAGGTTTTGATTTTTTTGGTAGTGGTTTTTATCACTCTTGCTTGCTAGAGCTGACTGTCTTGTCCAGCAAACTTCTGTCTTTTCCTCTTGTTGGTTTAGATCAGGTGAAACACCACAATTTTGATCAGAGCCATGAGTTTATTAGTTGTAGTATTTTTAGTATTTTTTATTTGCACAAAGGTTACAATAAAAATATTTCACAGTTAAAATTATATTAAATTGTGCAGGAGAGGAAGGAAGCCCAGAGGGCTTATACAAAGTCCTCCCCTTCATTTCAACAAATCATAAAAACATACAGTCATAAAACAATATAACATCAAATAGACAAAGACACGTGTATAGCAAAAAACAACCCTGTCTCCTAGAAATTACATTTTTTTATATATGACTAAATTGTTTTCCCAGTTACGTTGTGTTGGCAAATGTAATCACTGCCAGGATTATGTTCACCAGCAACATTTTTAAGGTATTAAGTGTTACATTAATATATTGCTCTGAAGTCTGTAGGAGGAGGTTGAGGCGGATGTGGGGCGATACAGGACTCGGGCATCATGTGGTTAGTTTAGCACTTTGGTTAAGATTAGAACGATCGTTGTTTTGTTGAAATGTTCATAAACATGTTAGACGTCAAGTCATTGTGGACTTTATTTCTTAATCAAGTGCTGCCAGCGCCTAAACATAACCATAAAAAGTGTAATGATGCTATAGTTACTGCTACAAGATATTGTACTGTACTGTCAATATTAACATATTTGGAACTAATATTAATTAACATTTTCTTATTACGTTGAGAGAAAACATAGTTTACAATTCAGCCAGCACTAAGTTCCTAAAAAAAATGTATTAATGTATCGTAATTAAAAAGTCCTGCATGTTGTAACTGACGTTCTCTTCCTCAGTCGGCTTTGTAGAGTAGTGACCACAGGAACACTCGTCTCCTGAGGGAAGTTGTGTTGCTGGACGATCATCCTGTTGGCTTTTTGCCTCTGCCCACATTCTTTGGTTGGCTTTAGCCCCTCGTCTGTGTACTCTGGTTTGAATAAATATAGTCGAGCATCAAAGTGAAATGAAACTGCATAATCAGCCACTGCACATACTAGAGTTTTTTGAATTTCCTGACGATAATGTAAAAAAGCTCCTCTGCTTGCCCAGATGTGTTGTTTTCCGGGACTCAGGAATTAATAATTGAAGTCTTACAGTTTTATGTCCTCCCAAGAAAAACAACATGTGTTGACGTTTGAAAGAATCTATCGGTCATAGCCACACATAACCATCAGGAGCAAAGGAGGAAGATGGGTGACATCATTATAGATTGAAAAAGTACACAGAGGAAGGAGGTCAAATGTCAGATTTCAACACAGGAGACAGCTGGTCATTTCCCATTTACAACCGTCAGTCAATGTTGGTTTCTGTTATTGTAACCATGACAATGACAGTCCCTTTACCTTAACAAAGTAGTTATTTTAACAAAAACCATGACTTTTGCTGAAACCTAACCAAACTTTAGTTAAAGTGTTGTCACAACATAAAATGTATTTGGGGCGTTGCATCATGAAAACGGTTCAATGTTTTGTTCTAAAAGTCAGTTACAAATGATGCGTTTTGTCGCAGTTTGGAGAACTTGTTGAGCGTTACAGTACTTTTACGGTGGGACTTATGCAACCTGGAGACCTACTGTGATATGAGGGCATCGTCTGAGAACGTTTGATGCTTGGAAACTGTCATCTTCTGTGTTTTGATGTAGGCTGAGGTTTACTGATCTCCTGTGTGAATCAAACTTTCATTTGGTTCAGCACATTTTATGTTTCTTCTGCCGTATCTTATTTCCTCTGGCAGTTCTATAATGTATAGAGATAAGTTTCAAATACATTTCCAGCTCTGACTTCAGGTTCTTCTTTGGTAAACCAGGACAATGTAAAAATCATGACCTTTGAAAATTGCACCTGGCCCACCAGTGACTTCACTGACCTTCACATAATAATATAAGGTACAGCACCGCCATTGAAAGGCGAACCTGCTGTGCCTCATCTCTCCAGTGTGGCATTGTGGGATATAAAAGGAGAGGAGCCTGTGTGATCTGGTTGAAGTTGAAATGGATATGCATTTCATTATCTATCATCCATCATCTTGTTGCATGAAAACATCTGTTGTATATGAATGATGAATGCAAGCTCCAGTACTGTTGATTTTAGACTGTCTATCATACAGTACACGTGTTTCTGTTATTGTGTCCACCCCCCTTTGTGCAAAGACAGGCCGGTCTCGCAGCTTATGTTGGAAACTCAGTGGTGTTTCTGTCGTTGTACATGAATATCCTGCTCAGCTGCGTGGTGGTCATCTGTTCCTCCCACCACAAGATACACTCAGCTGGTCATCATGTTTTTTCTCAGTGTGACTTCCTGATTGGTTTTGTCTGTTCTTCCCACTCACAGAGCAACACGGAGGGTTTCTATATAACCCAGACTGATTGGAAGCAAACTTCTCCTCATGAACCAAGTGGGAACAATATACATTGTGCAAAAAAATATCAAAACATATCCTTTAAACTGAGTTACAAAATTACATTTTACTCATCCTCAGTCATAACATTCTCTTTTTTAAAAAAAAATCCTTCTGCTCTTTCTACCTTATCTATACATATGTAGGTGTATTGTGTAGCTTCACCTGCTCAGTGTAATTTGTTGAAACAGGAGGTGGTCTTTTGGTTTTGTCTCCTTAACTCAGACAGACACATTACATTACATTCATTCTGCAAATGCTTTTGTCTAAAGCGACTTATACATTGGGAGCAATTGAATTGTGTTTTTGCTCAAGGTCACTTTGACATTTGTCGCTGAAACGGGCTGGATAGAAAACAAAATCCATCAATCCTGAGAGTGAAGTGACGTTGAGTGAAGTGCACTGGATTTGACATCACTGAAAAAAAAAGTCCAAAGTATAAAAAGGCCACAACATATTAGTTTTTATATTAGTCGATTGTTCTGCTAGTTTTCGTGTTTGGTTGTGACCCCTCGCTGACACAACGGAGTCAGCTAACGGTTTATCTGAGGACGATAGTTAAAAATGAGGTCAAAGTTTCTTAATCTTATGATCAGGCAACACTGGTATTGGGCAATTCTGAGAGACCCCAGATTACATCCAATGCCAATGATTTAAAAATGATCACTTTCTACAGTATCTGCATGTGGAAACAGTGAAGTTAAGGTTAGGGAAAAACCATGGCTAGATTTACAAAAAAAAATGAACTGTTTGATATGGGATGGAAACTATGAAAGTTGCTCTATGAACCCATCCACCTCTCTGACCTCCACACCCTTACTTTCCACTTTGCTGTGGTGCTGGGAAGTTTGATTGTTATGTTGCCTCGGTATACCAGGGTCTGGACCTCTCTCTCTATATATATTGAGATAATTTGAGTATTGGGTATTGTGCACCTGTCAGGCCACCAGAGTAAAGGGCACACTAACAGGATGTCGGGGTATCGAGTGGTAGAGTAATTTACTCTCTCAAAATGTGAGGCTGCATGCTACATAAAGCTGGTGACTAAAATTTAACTTTACTCTATTGTGATAGTTGTGCTGATGTAAGAAATTACCTGGAGATGATAATAGTGTCAAAATGCAAAACAAATAGAAACAGGCACAAGAATTGTTTGTTAATTTTTTGCCAGCACTACTTTGCTATACACTAGTTACTGAAGTAACACTGACTGTTGGCACTGGATGTAAATCCAGCTGCAGAATCATCTAACATTAATCTAATTCTTCAGGATACTGAGCTGGATCAGAATCCCAAATAACTTGATATTTATGGTCATGGGAGATCTCTGACATTAGTTGAATAAGTTTCAGATAATACAATTGATTGACAGACTGCACAATCATCCCCCCTTTAATTAAATGGACCTATCTCTGTGCTCTTAAAAACAGAATCCATTAGTATATAACAACAGTCAGTCACTGAAGACCAGGTTCCAGAGTAGGACTTACACTACTGCTGTTTGTAGTTTAAATTAGTCTGGCACCAGTTTAATCAATACATTTCACACATTGTCATTGGGCTGCTCAACTGTGTTGCTATTTTCTATTATCTCACCTTCTATCTATTAATTGATTTGTTGTACAAAAAGCAGGAGTGAGTTAACACTCATTGAAACTGAAGGTTCTTTACAATCAACCTGTTAAAAAAATTATAATTGCACTGTGTATGTGTGTTACTATTTTATCTAGATCATGATGAATTGTTCCTGTCTTGTACTGCAACTCTGCAACATCAGCAGACTCATCAGCTAAGGTTAAAGGAAGTTCAGTAGTATATTTGTAATGAGGAAGATGTAGAAATTTGAATTTGTTGGAGACAGGGTGAGACATATAATCTGGGGGTCAGTTGGGCAGGATGGCTCCTGGACAGGAGAACTGAAAACAGACATGACATTATCTATAAGTCTGTATTTGATAGATTAAGAAAAGAAGTGTAACTCCCACTTAAGGTTCTTCTTGTACAAGAAAATAAATTCTGTTAAATTTTGATACTTCGGCTCCGGTCTCTATTGTTTAATGGTCATTGTGAAGAAATTCTTTTAACACAACCCAAACAATTTTCCCATTCACAGACAGTAACTCCAACATCAAACTGCATCATCTGGTCTTACAATAAATGAAAGGACAGGTTCACAATTTTTCAAGTGTGTCTTAAAACAACAGTCGGGAGCCCAAATAAACAGTGAAACCTGTTTTTCTTGCTGTAATCATTCCTCCTGTTCATACTGACCATTAGAAGATCCCTTCATAATGCACTTACAATGGAAGTGATGGGGGACAAAATCCACAGTCCCTCTTCTGTGTAAAAATGTATTTCAAAGTTTATCTGAAGCTAATATGAAGCTTCAGCGTCCAAATGAGTCAAATCAAGTAGATATCTTTCAACGTTACAGTATTTTTAGTGCCAAAGTTCCTCTTTTTGTTACTATACTTCCACCTGCAGCTCAACAGGGAAACACTGTCCGAGGAAACACAAAGAGGGAATTTGATGCTAAAAAGACTGTAAATGTGTCAGATATCCACTTGATATGAGTAACTCAGACTGCTGAAGCTGAATATAAGCTTCACATCAACTTTTAAAATGTATTTTTGCACAAAATCCATATTTGTGCACTCCTATCACTGTGTGCTGTGTGACATGCAATAATACACTGCAGCAAACAATCTGTGGAGACACTGCACAGTGCCAAAACAGACACAGAAAGATTGTGATGGAAACTGAAGTGAGGAGCAATATCTGCTGTGTGAAATTGCTATTTAACATCCAGACACTGAAGATAAATCTCATCCTGACCAAACAAAACTCAAATTTATATGTAAATCCACCTCCTCAACTGAAACGTAACATTAACACAATAGAACTCAGGTATTTTTAGTAGATATTTGCTTTATCTGCTAGCTGAACTACCAGGGAAGACAAGCTTAGTTTTAACTTGTTTTTTTCTTTTTTTATTGGTTTAAATTATTTTATAGTGAGAATGATAACTTTGTTAAAGCTATCTGTGTGATGCTTAATGCTCACTGCTGCTTACTGTCCAGTGCTTTTCCTGGCTGTAATTATCTTATTATTCAATTAGTCTTTCTGGGAACAGAGTCCTGGGAAGGGCCCACTCACTCCTCTAATATATGATTATTGATGTATTATTTGGTGTTTTCCTTGCTATTACCCTATGTCTAATATCCTGCAAAAAAATTTCAGGGAATGAATTTCCTCCGCTCATCTGATCTCATCTCACAGCTCATTAACTGGCTCCTTGACACAAGGATAAAAACATATAAGAGAAAAATCTTTAATCTTGTTTGTGGAGGTTTGAATCCAAACCAGCAAAGCTTTTCAAAATCTCACTGCAAAACAAATACAAAAAAAGATTTGAAATTTTAAAAGATGAACCAACAAACATTACACTGTAAGATCAAATGCCAGTAGAACAAATAGATTTAAGCCACTACGTTGATCTCTGGAGAAGGTCGGGTAGTTGTATATGGTTCGTTAACGATTTCAGGTTAAGATCATTTGTCATTTTATGTGTGTGAAATAAAACAAATACACTGTACTGTACTGTATGTACCTCTTACTATTGGTGTACAGTTGTTATCCTTGTTAAATCTCATATTGATATATTTGTCAGAAGTGGCGAATTATGTAGAAATGTCAGAAGAGTAACAGTGGCGGCAGAATCTTAACCAATCAGAGGCAAAATAGAAGTGATAAAGAGACAATGAGCCTCGTGCAAGAACCACTCGTACCAACAGATTCGTTCTTACGAGGCATGCACGGGTGTTTGTTCATCAGTTTTCTCATGCTTAGAATTTTCTCTGAGGTAGGAAGATAATTTACGAGTCCAGACCTGTCGTATGAATCATGAACAGATAGTTTCTGACTTTCTTCACAAGGACAGAAACACATGTATGACTTAAGAATTATGATAATGTCCTAATCTTAATGGATTTGGAGTTCAAATAACATACTGAAATCAACTAAAATAAAATGTATAAATAAAACAAACTTAATTCAGAATTAATATTTGGTTCAACATATCATCACCACGGCTGAGAGGTATTTTAGATCTTATTTTTAATGGCATATTTTGGTGCAGTAACTTCTACATTTCAGTAATTGTTGAATAGTAGTAGTTGGTGCCTCAGGGTGTTTCTGCAGCTCTCTGTTCAGTATCATGCTGTGTACTGTAGGCTGTAATATTGTCACATGACGCCTCTCATATTAGTCACGGAGCGTTTTGCTTTAGAAAGACGTTTTTTAGCGTCTAACTTCATGTCAAAACGTTCCTTCTTTATTTCTGTCACAGTAGATCTCTGCTCTGACGACATATTTCAGGTCCCCTACTGCTGACACCCCTAAATTTATTATGTTCTGTTCTGCTCACCTTATATGGACATTTTAGAGTCATTTATTATGCTAATGATCAAATCTCACAAGTGCATACTTCCTCATGAACAAGTGACAGTTCATCAGGCTGAAACAAGTGATTTACAACAAGTTCAGTGAAGAGTTTGTTGACTCCAACCAAACGTCAAAGAAATTTATGCGAGTTTTAGGAGATGAATATGAAAATGGTTTTGCATGAGACCCGATGGCACCTAAACCAAAACAAAACAACTAAAGTAGAGTCAGCCACACATTGGGCGCCATATGTGACATCCAAGGCTGGATTACAAGCAAAGCAGATAATGCCAGACTTCCAGGGGGGCCCCCAAATCCCAACATTCACTGAGTTTTCACATTCTTTGCAGATTTGTTTGTACATTTGCATCACTAAAGAGCATCATCAACCGGGTTTCACATTATTACTTAATCTTGTGGCCCAGTCTTGCGGCAGTCGAAATCTAGTTCTAACACTTTAAAATGTGCTCACATGGTGCATTTATCTACATAGAATGAAGATGTGTTTCATTAAATGATCACAAACTAACAAAGCTGCCATTATGTACTTCATGGGAACTTGGACGAAATGGCCCCCAAACCAGTTCTGACCATGGCAGCATCATTTGACACCTTATGTTCCGAATTCAGAAGAAAACAAATGATGGAAGATCCTTTCCTCCTTTATTTTATTTGCTCCATCTTCATTTCTCACTGGCTTGAAAGAAGTAATTAATCAGAATCTGTTTATTAGCCAAGTATGCAATTATACAAGGAATGTGCTTTGGATGTAATCAGTGCACTGTAGGCTAACTTGAAAATCTGCAACCTAAGTTTAGAAGGTTGTTACGATGGATGATGCAGTCTAATTGGTAATATTTTGTATGTTGAAGCTGAGCTACTTGTTTTTGGTGAAAACAATTGATGTGTACCTGTGTGTTTGTGTCTGTGGAAACCATTTATATGTAAAATAATGTATGTTTTATTACTCTCAGTCATTAGCGACAAAGAGAGGAGAGCCTGAGGTATAAAAACAGACGTCTGGTTTTGTTTCACTTAATTAAAATATATCAAACATTTGATGACTGCAATAATAGCTGTAAATAATGACAAAATTGTATTGTATTTATTTATCAGGACAGTGTACAGTTTAACATAAATAATGCACTGTACCAGATTTAGCTTCAAGCTAATTTTCATCTGCAGTCCCTTACAATTAAAACATATAACAGCACAATAACAAACAGCACAAAGCAAAAAAACCACACAGAACACATTATACAAAATACGAAGCTACACACAATGTCAACTAGAAATTAATAATGTAAACTTGTCGAATTAAAAGAAAGATTATTTACGTTAATGAGAAGACCATAGATGAAATTTAGATTCAGTGGTTACAGAGCCATGTGGTTTTTACCAGATTTCTTAATCCTAAACTTAGGTACTAAGATTTAATCATGCTTAAATATTAAAAAGTCAACATGAAGAAATCTCAGCAAGAGAAAGAAATCTCAGCTCAGGTTGTCTGAGCGGAGAGTATCACTAGTTGCTTTTGCCTTTTCTCATATTCCCCCTCCTTTGATCTTTCTTTACTAAACATTCAGACTCATTAAAGTGAGTGTGTATTCTGTGCTTCAGTTTAATGAACACAAAATTTTTATCAAATCAAATCGAGGTGAACATGCTGTAAACTCCAGAGAGAAGTGCTGCAATTAATTTAAGCTGAAAGAACCTCAGGGATATTTTTTAATAAAGTGCTCTGGTATCCTATGAGTGGCAGACATGGTTTTCAGCCCTGCAATGACATGTAATGATGATGTATGCTAAATCTCTGACATCCCAGCACCAACCTGCCAGCAGGTTTCTATCCTCTGAAAATGAAAAAGGAGGCTTCTGCACATAAGTTTTGCTGTGCTCATTTACTTTCCATATCTGTTTTTTTTTCCCAGTTCAGCTGCATGTCTCCACTCTCATCCCTTACTTGACACGTGTCCCTCATGCACCCCTGTTGCATTTCTGCTCAGGAAACCCCAGAAATTTCCACTTCATAGGCAGACCTCCTATGGAGTGCAGCTCTGTGGTAGGTGTGATGTAGTTTAAGCTGTTATGGCATGACTATGGGTGCTCTGGAGAGTGCATGTCCTGTGATAAGACTTTAATCGACACACGGACTACCTTGTAATCACAATCTGAGGAGTTTGAGATGAAGGTGCTGGATTCTAGCAGCTCGTCTAATGCTTCCCCTCTGTAGTAAAGGCAGGAGTGTCTTAAGATCTGTCTCATGAGGAAAAAGTAGAAGTGTCAATTCAAGTTGTTTGTCACATGACTCTTTGCCCTCTCCCTCTCTGCACTTTATCTCTATGATCTCCATAGTTAAGCATGACTCAGGATGAAGACGAAGGCAGGAAGCCCCTGCTTTTTCCAGTTTCCACAAAATGCTTACCACACGTCAGCTTTTCTTACTTGAAAAGCTTAATGCAGAGTCGTCATTTGTTCCCACAGTGCTGCAGACTGCCGTCGGCTACCGATCCCAATTGTGGTTATCGACAAGGCTGAAAAGTACAACCCCCGCAATCCCCTTTGAGGCAGAGGACTCCACTCAGGGTCCTGCATTTTAATAATACCAAATGATACAAAGAGCTTCAGACCTGTTTGTCGATTTAAATAGGAGACACACATATTACTAAGTATATTAATGTCTTTTGGTCCAATCGACACACAAGGCAGTGAATTGTAATCAGCAGCTACATGCCTGATATCAGCAGAGGAAAAACTACGATGAAAAAAAAAAACACTAGCATGTTGCCAATAAATGTCTCTTTAAACAGCTAAATTTGCTGTCAATGTTCCTAAAATGAAATGAATGTCTGAACAACAAACCCTATCAGCTGAAAGCAAGTACCACAGACAGCTCCAGCATCCCTGAGGGTCCCAGGATCAGCACCTTGGACAGCGATCATGACACATCGCTGTATAATGGTTTAAATGATTAACGTGAGCTGTTCAGGAGAACAAGTGAAATACTGACTGTAGGCTGGTACATGAATGTCTTGAATCTCTATCACAGCTAAATATAATACTATAATCAAGAAGAAGAAGAAGAAGGAGAAGGAGAAGGAGAAGAAGAAGAAGAAGAAGAAGAAGAAGAAGAAGCTGCAACATCCAAATGGTACGGATTATTCATCACTATTTTCTCACTTAACTGATTCATTGTTTAGTCTATAAAATGTCAGAAAATAGTGAAAAATGCAATTTTGAAATAGCTTATTTTGTTCAACCAACAGTTCAAGACTTAAAGATTTTCAGTTTACTGTCAGAAAAGACAAATAAAAGCTGCAAATCTTCACATTTGGGACACGAGAACCGTTCAGCATTTGTGTTTTGAAACTAACTTTAATAACTAATCTGTTATCAAAATAGTTGCTTCAATTGACTAATTGATAAGTCAGCTAATCTATAATCAAACTCTGACTTTGTGACACATCTGCCAGTTTAAACCTTAATATTACATGACACAAATAATGAGCAGTTGTATGCGGGGTAGTAGGACAGTATATCTGCTATCAACACCACATTCTAACATGTGATTTTAGCCTGAATATGTGCATTTTTAACTGTATTTCAATCTGTCTTCATTTGGTTTGTTTTGCAGTGTGGTGGCACTATATACACAAAGGATTCTGTGACCCAGGTCCTGACAAACCTTTGGGTTCAGGTCGGGTACAGTTTCAAATGTCATTATTTAAGAAATGTCTCTCTTTTCTCTTGGACGTTGGGAATTGTCTGCATTCATGTGTGTCATATGGTGTCATATGTGAGAATACAGAAAGAAACATTGCATTGCATTAATATGGTGAGCTAGTAAAATATTGTTTCAGGTTGCAGGTTCAGGTTTCAGATGTAACAGTACTAGTTAGGTTCAGTCACGTCGGGTCTTGAAAACACATCTATGGGTCTCAGTTTTAGGTCCATACTGTTTTCCTCACAGACTGGATGTATGTACACAAACATAACTCTAGAAATTAATGTACATAAGGTGTCATTTTATTTTATTATTATTATTCATTGTGACTTTTCTTACTGTATATCAAAAATATGTGGTGTAAGAACATTGTTTTAGTATTGTTCCTTTTACTTCATCAAATATTTCCCTATACAAATGCTTTGGCGTGCAAATCTATTTCAATTGTCATGCAAATGAAGTAAATTGAAATAAAAAAAAGTATATATATTGCTTTGTTTTTCAGTAGCTACAACTCTAAGCTCTGTTATTTATTATAAGAATGTGGGTCTGGCAGTCCAGCCTAGATGAGGTGAGTAACTAACTTAAAATTATGTTTTTGGGTAAAGTATTCAGAATCTCTTGGGGATTTAAGTATGTTCAACTATAAGAGCAGCGGTGTGCCATCAGACTAAACTGTATCATTCATATTTCCTTAATTTAATAAATCTCTACAGGACTTGGAGGTGCCTGTAATGTGTGGTTAGAACTTACATTAACCCATCCCACAATTTAAGGCAACTGGATTTCTGTTCTGGCTCAGTCCCAGTCCTGCTGCAGTGACTTTATGACATTAATTATCACTTCCAAATGGAAAAAAATCTTAAATTAAGCTTAACAAAAGGTTTCATTGGAAGACTGTCACACCTGTCATCTGCTCTTTGATTCACCACCTCTTGGCTTGTTCCCTTTTTCCCACTTTATTAGGGAACAGCCGATGAAGAGGGCGCTAATCTTTTTTTCTTTCTGACAGTCAGTTTCTCCCCTGTCACTAGCCATTCGTCCTCATGTTTCATGTTTAATCAAAGCAGCTTTGAACTGCGTCATAAACTAGTCTCATTACTGAAATCCCTTTTTAATCCTGACCCGATGAAGCCTTGTTAGTTCTCCTCTTTCTGTGATCGGGTTTGTCCGCCCCTCCTGTCTACAAGACACTTTACACCTTACAGCCCATCTTAGAGCTATGACATCTGCCTTTGAAAATGTTCAGGTCTTGATTTTCCAAAAGGGGAGAACATTAAGGCGGTACCTGCCAAATGGGGTCAGAGAAGTGGCGAGCACTCAGCTGTCTGGAACTGGTAGTGTCTGCCAAAAACCCTGACCTGGCATCTCGCTAGTGAACATCTTTGATCCATTCAGCTTTGTTCCTGGCACACAGCTTAATTTCGCTTTGTTGCATCTGCAGATAGTCTGAGATTGTTGTTGCTTTAGGGTGCTGGCACCATGCACAGACAATTTTCTCTGCCATTCTCTTTAGCCTCCACTTCTCTTTAGC
Source organism: Thunnus thynnus (assembly GCF_963924715.1). NCBI lineage: Eukaryota > Metazoa > Chordata > Actinopteri > Scombriformes > Scombridae > Thunnus > Thunnus thynnus. Next base: position 29,270,458 of record NC_089530.1, read on the forward strand.
TCATCCTTTTGTTTTTCTCAAAGTGGAATTAGGATTCTACTCGCAGCAGCTTTGTCTTTCAGCTCTGTCTGGTGCTGTCGATGGATTCTTTTCCTTTTCTAATCAGGCCAAAGGACTTTTCCCAATGTGTCATCTTACCACATGCCACATGCTAACAATGTGGAGCAATATGAGATCTTCTTCTCCAGGTAACCCTAACTGAGGCCTTGCCAGTTTCTTAACAACTTGGGTTTATGGGCCAGCTGGCATCCAGCTGCACAGAGAACATTCAGCCATCATTCTGCTAATTCATCTAATACTAACTCTGAGGAATTTGTAGGATCATAGAGAACTGTCTCACACAGACAATGTGCACCATGAACTGCATACAGTGTTGCAGCCCATTCATGAACACTGACAACCAGGTGCACGTGCCAAAAAGGTTTTTCAGGCGTCCAGAGGCCAACTGATCACCTGCTGACTCCCCTGCATCGAAGAGATAAAACTGTGACAATATAAATATTGTTTTCCCAATGTCTGTGACCATCCACAAACAATTTTCTTCATTGATTTAGTTTCTTTTGTACTGACCATGTGTAGGGAAGTCTTTCTGGGCCATGATGTGCATCATGTGACCTGCAATGCCAACTGTGACAATAACAAACAAATTTACCACACAATGTAATGTAGCATGAGGAGGGTGGGCTTATCGTATCAGAGCCAACCAATATATCATCAATATAACAATGAACAACTTGCATCATGTTCATTCAAAGTAAGACCATGTAGATGTTATCACTTGTTAAAAAGGAAACTTGGTTAACTAGTACTTCTACACAATAGAAGTACTACTAATGACCGTACTTCTCACTTGATTTATAACCTCAGTAAACAGTTTCCTAATGTGTTCATGGTCTCAATTGCTAGTTTCAAATCTTCTTCAATGCAGCATCATGTTAATTTTGTAATTTATGGTCCCATTTAGAGTAAAATAGATGATAAAGCAAGGTACGCTTTAGGGCGTGGCTACGTTGTGATGGCTATGTGTCACTTCATGGCTACGTGTCACTACCATGGCGACAACAGTGGTTATGTACCTTGCGTAACGTACACTCCCATATCCCACTCCCTGCCAATAGAAATCTGATTGAATAACTCTATTGTCATGGTTTAAGCACATTAACCCTTTCATTTCTGAAGCAAACTTGACAGAAAATTAGACTAAACTTAGAATTAGAAGAGAATAATTGTTAAATGGAAGAGATTAAATGTAACATTTAAAATGCTGATATGTTTGGCCTTCTCTGAAGGCCTAGAAGGCCCTAAGGGTTGCTGCTACAGACTAAATGTCCATGAAAGATTTATTTTAGCTTGTTGGTGCAGTTTGTCAACCTCAGATAACTGTCAAGCTTTTATTTCACTGCCCATTAGGGCACTTAAACAAAATGTATCCCTGTTGAGGCTGAACCCTGAAGCAACAAACAGCATTTTAAACCTCTTGATTTTTTATTGAACATTTCCAGGGAATTAAAGCGAGAATAGGAGCTGGTGTACCCTCAGAATTGTTTCAGACTTCTTCTTTCCAGATGACGTTTTGCAGCTGCTATTAAAATATTTAAATTTTTCAAACTATTTGCCTCAGAGAGAAGTGATATTACAGCACATTTGCAGCAGCCGTACAATAAATATGGCACTTCTACAACAGCTAAATGTATGTTTGTAAAAGATGGAAAAGTCAGCGTGATGTAATTCCTTTCTGTATTCATATCCTGCACTGTAACTACAGTCCTTAATCCTTTTCACACATTGTGATGCAGAAGTGGGAATGAGATGACACCTTGATGGGAATGGATCGCTGTCTTCATGGGAGAAAATGAGATGTAAGGAAGAGATATGTGGAGGAGATGAAAACTTGGCACTGTGTTCAAATTTTATTTATTAGGATAAACCCCCTGAGGCGTATCATCTTGTTTTTGAGGAGGTCCCAACATATACTGTATCACAATCACTACATAACAACAGAGCAGTGACAAAATAAATGAAAAATAGAAATGCAATTATCAATACGGCATGACTGACAAACTCCCTGAGTGGAGATCACGTTTGCTAGTAGTGATATGGAGGTGTGTAGAGAGACAGCCTGTGGCCATAAGAGACCAGTATAACTGTAATTATGTCCTATGTGTGTTTACAAATTTATCTCCCTTTAACAAAAAATGAATTTCATGGTTAACACCCAGCAGATAACACTTACTACAAAGTAATCCAGTCCAGAAACTAATCAATCAATTTCATCGGGAATAATTAATGAATTTTCAAAATATTTATGGAGACACTGAGCTGCATTTGAAGTGATTTTCGGTCAACTCTGAAAAACCTACTTTTGTTTACAGTGTTTAAGTTGTTTTTAATGCAGAGTCCGACAAAGCTGCAACATATAGAACGACTGAATAAAAATCCCAGGTGATCATGGTGTGAAGTTGTTTGACCTCTTAAAATCCACCGGGTCGCCGGCAACCAGCTTAAGCCAGTTGTAAGCGGTAGCATCACGCAGTAATGAGTCAAAGCAATTGGCACAATTTGGCCAATTGGAGATTATTGGAGAGGTTCGGGGACACCAGTGACACCACAAATTAAAAACTCCCAACCTCCCATAAGGTTAGGCCTAGAGAAGGTTTATGGTATGCTGCATAGATCTGACATAAAGCATGTCCTAATTATTGTTATTCAAATATGATGATATGATGACATGATAGACAAGGACCAAAAACACTTTTTTGAGCCTTATTTGAACTGATGTAGTTTTGTTTGCGTTTTAGCCACATGCTAAATAAACACATTTCCAGAAACTAGAAGATGTCAAATGAAGCCTAATACATGCATCATGGCCTTACAGTTCTTCTGTTATAAGTTTTTCCATTTGGGTGTGCCAAATAGGCAAAAATTCTATAAAAAAGGGTGGATGTTAAGGGGTTAGCTATATTTTAGCACTAGTAATCTCAGGTTGTCAAATATCGTGATAATACCGTTGACTGTGATATTTTATTTATGATAATCATAGCATGAAAAATTTGATACTGGCACATCCTTACTCTGAGCAACCCGCATTAGCTTTCCTGCTAAAGACTCCTTCTTATCTAACTTACAAACATTAGCACACATCCTGTCCTGGATATTAGCTTGTTGAAGGAGCCACCAAACAAACATTCACCGAGGAAAAGTGCAGCGCTAACATCAGTTGGCAGGCTAGATAGCTAATTATCTGCTTGGCTGCAGCACATTAAACAGCATGTAAACATAGCTGCAAATGTCACCTCGTACTTGTAAGATGCTGGTTTGGTCGCTGCTCTTCAGAATCCCTGTTAGCGACATGTCTGTCCATGACCTGTAGCTACAGTGTGAAATTATTTACTTCATCTGCGGTGTAACACTGTCACTCTGGCAGCCTGGCAGCTAATGTCTATCAAACACAGTCATCAACATGGCCATCCATCTGGCTGAGGCTTAAAGACACATTTCCCAAAGAGCTTTTTTCTTCCTTTTAATAATAAACACTTCATTTTGGACTGTAAAAAGGGATTACTAAATGTGATTTCAGTTGGACTTTAAAGGGTAATTCTGGTGATATTTTCTATTTTCCTCATTTTTCACAAATCCCATAAAAAGACCAAAACCAAAAAAGTTTATCTATTCAAATCCTCTATGCACAGACAGACCATATATCTCATTCCTCTGTGCCATAGAGCTCCATTGTTGTTTAAAAACTATTAAAAACACATCAATGAACCACGCCGTTGTTCCTTCATCACCACACGCTCACTGTTTATTATTATTATTTATCTTGACCCAATCCCACACACTGTCCTGCAGCACAAAATACTCAACACTTAACACACAAGAGCAAAATACAATATAAATACTCTCTGAGCATGTGCCCCCTGAAGCCCAACAGGCATGACTTATTTGTTCCTTTCAAACTTTCAATTTAACCTTGATGGCAGGAAATACTGAACCAGGTGGACGACCTGGCACAGTGGTGCCAGTCCAGCAACCTGTAGAGGGCTGTTGGACTGATGCCAGGTTGTTGGACTGTTGTTGGTTCCAGTCCACGTCTCATCCTCCATCCTGAAAACCTTCTACTCTTCGGCTGTGGAGCGTGTCCTGACAGGCAGCATCACTGCCTGGTACGGGAACTGCTCTCTCCACGACCGTGGTGCCCTGCAGAGAGTGAACGCACAACCAGAACACCTCTTCCTACCCTGCAGGAACCAGGAGGGTGAGGCTGAGAGCCCAGAATATCATAAGAGACACTTCACACCCCAACAATGCACTGTTTAGACTGCTGAGATCGGGCAGACGCCTCTGCAGTCACATGGCTAAAACTGAAAGACTGAAGAGGAGCGTCTGTCCTCAGGCCATCCGGATCCTAAACACACACATTTCACTTTAGCAAAAACTTCCACACACACACACACACACACACACACACACACTCTTGCAGTACTGCACACACTGTTTGTTACTGCCATTGTCACTCTTGCCTACACACCAGGTCACTTTAACTGTAAGTTCTGTTAGATTCTGGAAAGATTTATATGTATGCATAGTTTTTACCTAACTTTAAGATTAGTATATGTATTTATATAGCTTCATCTTGCACTAGTATTTTTATTTTACCTTATTCTATTTATCTAGTTTTATCTATTTACTAATTTTATTGTTGATGCCTTGGATATTCTTGCACAGTAACGAGCATCCCTTTCATTTCACTGCACGTTTTACTTTGTATCTCTGTGCATGTGACAAATAAAGCTCCTTCAATCCTTGAATCCTTGAAATAACAATAAAACTGTAAGATATAAGAGACCTGTGATGTCACTCTTCATGCAATAAAAGAGGAAACTAAATCAGCCGAAGGAAACAACCCCTGCTGGCTGTTTGACATCTAATAGAGAGGAGTTACTCATGCATGTAAAGCCGAGCACAACAAAGTGAAATTTAGACTAATGCTCATATTCGGCTAATCCTTTATGCCCTCTCAACTAGCAGTGTGAACACCAGAGAAGCTCAATTATAGAAAAGTAGCAGAAGTGTCATTTTGTTTGTGTGCATTGATGTTTTGAGTGACAAAAACCAAATCCAAGAATGCATCGAATTAAACTTTTCCACTCTGACTCAGATCAAAGAAAATGAACTGTACTGTACCTGCTGAACTAAGTCACTCTAGATAAGCGTTTCAGCTGAATGAAAATTGGTGGCAGAGAGGAAGTCAGCTGAAGAGAGAGCTGCAGACAGACAGACAGACGCTGAGAATAAAGCAGAAGAAAGGCAGCAAAGTGTGGGAAGCACAGGAAGAAAGAGACGGAGCAACAGGGCGAAGACAATATGAATGAATGGCCAGAGGGAATGAATGAGAGCGATGTGAGGATGTTTCCAGAAGGTGTTTAAGAATTAATCCGACAGTGAGTAGTACACAGAGCACAAATACATCACACCCAGCTGCAGAGCTCCCTGTGCTGAGGCAGCTGAAAGGGAATATTATAAAGATGCAAATGTGGCCCATTTAACCGAGGTGCAAAAGCTCAGATTGAAATTTTGTGTGTGTGTGTGTGTGTGTGTTTGTGTGTTCTGTGTGTAAATGCGCATAAAATCTGAGACTAGGACAAGGAGATACACTCACTCTGGCATACACCACTGATCACACATATAAACACACACATTTTGGACTTCTATACTTGTGAGGATGCTAATTGGTATAATACATTCCCTAGCTCCTTATTTTAACAAAATCTGGTTTATTACAACTTTTTGGTTTGGTTTTATTCTAATAGTTTTAGCAGGTAAGACACAAAGTTCTTGCACTCCAGAAAATCTTGTGGGCAGGTGAAAAACTACGACTATGAAAGGACCAAGAATGTGAGTACAAGTGATCAACAGTGTGAAGGACTTGGCCTTTCACGTTCTCATAGTTTTAGCCATTAATTGTATTAGTAAAGATAATATCTTAAGGGATGTTTAGAGGTCAAACTTTGTGCACACAACTACAAAAAGTATAGTAGGTTAAAGCTGAACTTGCAAAATACTGATTGCTTAAAAGCCTTCAAATAGTTCATGTGCTCCTTTCTCTGAATGTTTGTATTTTGTCCTATTGCCTATATGTCTATTTTTAGAGTGTGCAGGTTGCATCTTTAGGGGTTAACAGATGTAAATTAATTTCTAATTTTCATTTACAGTTCTTTTTCCCTGTTGATAAGCAAGTATCGTCCTGTCAAATAAATAGATAAAATAAAACAAAATAAAAATTCAAAAAGAAACTGCATCAAAATAAGTTCAGATCAGCAGCCCGATTGATCTGTTGATCATTTTCTTGATTAATCAATTAGTCTTTTGGTCTATAAAATGTCAGAATGGTGAAAAATATCAATCTCTGTTACCCAAAGTGACATCTTCAGATGTCTTATTTTGTCCACAACTCAAAGATATTCAATTTACTGTCATAGAAGACTGAAGAAACTAGACAATATTCACATTTAAGAAGTTGGAATGAGAGAATTTTAGTATTTTTTTCCTAAAAATGACTCAAAATGATTATCAAAGTAGTTGCCAATAAAGTTTCTGTTGATCGACTAATTGATTAATTGACTAATTGTTGCAGCTCTACAAAAATGCAACATTTATACTTGTTGACAGTTGTTTGTTTAGCTTACAGTATGTGGTCAGTGTCTATCAGATCTGATCAGCAGGTATCAGTGGGCACTCACACATTCATACCTTCCTGCAGGTGCTTGGTAACAAAAAATAAACAAAAGAACAAAAGAGTATCCACACACTGCTAAACTGTTCTACAATCTATTGGTGGCTACTCTTATTTTTTATCAAATTTGATCAACCACAACAACATATCAATCTTAAACTTTTCAAAACAAAGTTCAGGTTTCAGATGCTTTAACACATGTCTTAAAACTCAAACTGAAGTGGGGACCAGAAACAAATGTCCTCACTTTCCAAACTTTCTAGACTGGTTCAAGACTTCTGATATGTTCAGTGAGGTTTGCTTTTCTCTTATTTACGACTGTTTCTGCAGTGAGAAGAACAGTCGACCAATCAGAGCTTCATTGTTGGGATTAAGTTCAGGATATACTGTTCCTACATATCTAGCTACCTGTAGCTTCATTCATGAAAAACACCACACCAACTGCTACTTCAGCTTTCATATCAAATTAAAATGGTGATGGCAGGACAAAAACATGATTATCAGGCAACTCAGTGTGGAGGTCTGAAACTCAAACTGGTCCTCACTAAGACAGAAATATAAGAAGACACACACATCTCTAATTCAGCCGGCTCTGAATAGATTACCCCACAGAGGCTGGAGGCGTTGGCCATTAGCTCTCTGCAAACGAACACCAAACCCTGAATGAATCCAAACATCATAACAGCTACAAAGGTAAGAAGGTGCTGCGGGGAACAAAACATTTCCCCAAAGGAAAACCTCCTCATGAAGACTCCTCCATATGTTCACAGTGTGCCTGTTTTCCAAGGCGAGCACTCAGTTCCACTGAACTTTCAGTGTGCTGAATGAATAAACTTTCATTAAAGGGTTTCAGTCAAATAGTGCGTTTTCAGCTGTGCTTCTTAATGAGAGAGGACGATTTGAAAACAAGTCACCTTCTCTGCTTCTCAGCATTGTGTTGCTGTCCTCTGTATGTGCTGATTGCTAAGCAACTATGAAATTATGGGAGTCAAAAATGCCAGCTTATTCTACTGGAGTAATTATTTTAGCTTTAAAGTGTTGCTGTCTCACAGTGGCAGCTTAATGCCTCCATTATAATTATAATTAGCGTGAGAGGGTGTCCCACCACCAGAAGGTCACAGGTTTGATTCCAAGACGAGCCAACATGTCCATCGCCATTAAAGTATCCTGAAGCTAAAATACTGTATTAAACGTACTCTGATTAGAAGATCACTTTGCAGATTATCAACCAGCTTTCTTTTGACATATTATTTGAAGAAGCTGTATTTTTAAATAAGACTTGTGTTTCTCTATGGAGGAACACTGAGCAAATCATGGAGTAGACCTGTTTTGCAAAGGTCTACAGAACATTTTGTTTTCATTACAAAACTTTTTTTCCTCAGCTCTCTTTTAATCATACAACCACTCACACACATTGTTCTACCTCATTAGCAGCACTAAATCTCAGGCTCACAGTTAAGCTATTGCATAGTTCAGCACCACGGACAGCACCCAGAGCATTTTAGTGCACACTTGAGAAAGAAAGCTTCTAATGTTCAATTTACTCCTCTGAGTGAGTCAGATAAGTATAGATTCAACTTGGAAGGTAATTCAGGAGGTTGAATGTTGTACTTAGTATACATCCTTCCTTACCCTTGGCAGTCATTCTAATTGTTCTAATTGTTCCGACTGTATTCTGCTAGTCAGAGATAAAACTACAGAGACAAGGTTTAATGGTCCTTTATGTAAGAATCAGAAATTCTGTCTCATTAGTGACACGAGTGGTAGTTAAGTGAGCTGCAATCAGCATCCTGCTGCTCCTGTAGCGGTTAGAGACTATGGTAGATGATGTTTTTTTCCTGGCTTACACTTCTAATAATAACGTTGTATTTTGCACCGTGTTTCAGCAAAGCATCTTTCACCCCCACATACAAACACACACACACTCCTACTGCGCTGTGACCACACCGCCCAACTCAGAAACATATGAGTTAATCAACCACCCGCATCTCACCCGCAAACCTCAAACTTTTTTTTACCAACTGTTTTACCAAACACCTGTGGGCTCAGCGAGCTGTGTCTGGGGAACAACACACTGTGGTTTTGTTGTGAAATATGCTTATTATCACCTTTGGACTACCAACAGAAAAAACAGAAAAGGGTTAAGCTATGTTCTGCTATCGCTCTGGAGCTTGTTTTCTGCTCCTTTGTTGAGGAAATAATGTGTGTGGGTGCATGGGAGCCGTCTCATTAGCTGGAGAGCTAATATCTGCAGGGTGATTCTAGTCGGATAGCACCATTTTTGTTGTGGTAGATTCTGGGCATTTTTTGATGTTAGCAGGAGACAGGCAAGGCACACAGGAGCGCGCAAAAACATCACGTCCTTTGGATTTTCGTGAGTCCCACACATAGATATCAGTTCACAGGCTGTTAGACAACCGAGAACGTTGGAGAAGGCCTCATTTTTTAGTTAAGTCACAACCTGTTCACTCATTGGCAATAAAAAATGATTAATACATATAGATTGCTTCACAGTTCTTACATATAGGACCTTTATTGTGAGAGATCTAGAGATCTTAATTAGGCCTTTGACAGTAGAGTAGTGTGCAGCAGACTCAAGCTGTCATCTAAACTCTGCTCCGGTATCACTAAAATTGAATGTGATGGTGTAATTAATTTTTTGACTCAGGTTACATCTTAAATAACAGCTTCTCTCCTTCATAGACATAGTGTGTGGGTCATATTTCCTTCCTGTGCCTTTGTAAGATTTTAGAGCAACCTTTCCCCTTATACACACACGTTTGTAAATTGAATTATTGTAGGTATTTTGTCAACACATGTTGTATTGTGTTGATATTTCTGATTAGATTGTTTCATGTCATTTATGAGTTGCGTGATTTAAGCTCTAAAGGCTCTCATAGAATAAAAAATGTTTTTTTTTTTAGAAGATGGTGGGTAGAAACTATATAAGAAATGCAATTGTAAATGTTTTATACATATATATGTGTCATGTGGAGCAGCAGGAATGGACCCTGAACTGAAATGCAGAAAAGAAAACCTTTTTTATTCTTGGGACTGGACAGGCAAAACAGAAGCTGGCTGAGCAGCAAGGCACAAACTCAACAGAACAGACCAACAAAACTCAACTGAAAACAAGACCTTAAATACAAATTAAACTAATCAGAAAATGAGGAACAGGTGACAAGACACAGGGGCAGGCTGGGAGCTGATAGGCTGGGCTGATGAGACTGATATAGGGCAGGTGTGAAGGTGACAGCAGACTGGGGAAGAAAACACTGAGACAAGGGCAGGGCTAACGAGGACGAATGCAGGGCAGGTGTAAGGAGGAGTACATGAACACACAAGGGAAACACAGAGTAACAGAAAACCAAAACCCAGAAAACACAATAGTCTAAATCACAGCCCTAAATCAAACTGTCCCAGAATTATATAAACTTGAGCACACAACACTACAAGCTAACTAATAATGCAGTCCTCTAAACCCACCACCCAAATAACAAGTAAAACCAGATGACCCGAAGGACCTGACAACAGAGATGTAACACAGGAAACCCCAAAGAAACAAACAGAAAGTCCAGGCAGGATGTGACAATATAACCATGAAATGTAAAATTAACAAACATTGTAGACAGGTTTCATATTTATTTATGAAGATTATTTTCTGAGTAAAGCTCAGGATGATTATCTTTGCTTTATTAACCAAAGATATTTTGAAATAGTCACATTCAGTGGGATATTCTGACCCCTATCATCATCCTCTATCAGCACAGTATTCAGATGAAATTGTCAAGAATGTTTCTGCATCCTAGTTCAATTAAATTCAAAATACTTCATTCGTTCATCAAGGGGTCAATATTTGAGGCAAGCAAGTCTGCAAACAAATTACACATGTACAGTTCATTCACACACACAAATACAATCTAAAAATATGAAAAAAAGACAGTTATAAAGAGTTAAAATAAATGAGGATTAATGGCAGTGGCTGGTCTGTAACTGACCAGCAATATCCAACACCACTGTAAGAGCCACTTAGTCACATACTGGTGTTTGGCAAATTGTTTCTGTTATAATTACATGGTTTATACAGTATGTTCTAACCATAGACTGTATAAACATATGGACGTAGTTACTGTGACATCACTTGTTGGTTTCTAAAGAGCAGTTTTGAAGCTCAAAGTGAGCCACTCCGGCCGTCGCCATCTTGGCAGTGTGTGACGCAGCCTAACTCCCAGCCAATCAAAAATGGGCAAAGAGGCGGGCCGAATGGCTGAAACAAGCCACCTAGCGGCTGGTGGATTTGTCACTCAAAGCAGCCATGTCTTTCATTATGCATAACTTTACGGCTTAATAAAATTTAAACCCCATACAGTTGTCATGAAAGGGGAAATTAGCTTTAGAGACCAAAACCATTTTTTGTACCAGGCAGTAAACATGTTTATTTATTTTAATATGGGGGTCTATGGGGATTGACTCGCATTTGGAGCCTCAAGTGGCCGTTCAAGGAACTGCAGTTTTTGGCACTTCCGCATTGGCTTCATTTTACAGCCCCAGAGGTTGCCGCTTGGTTCTAAAATTAAGTTCATGCATAGGTTTATCCATAGTATATATACAGTTCAAGTATATTTTGAAGAGGATTGTAGGTGGACTTCTGTTAATGTTATGTATATACTTGCTATTATTCTTGGGTGCTGGAATACAGCGACATATATCTTTGTTGTTTGTAAAACATGCTGCTAAGTTGTAGATGAATCTGTCAAGATCAAAACAAGTTTTTGGTCGTGTGTAATGTGTTTAATGTTTACATGGGTTGTTACAGTTTGGAATAAATCATGACGTCGGTAATGGACCAGGCTTTATCTGACTTCAAATACATTCAATGTTTTCTCTGCCTTCTGTGCACTTGTGAGTACACTGGTTTAACAAGAAAAGTGGATTTAATTTCGGATACTTTGCAGATTAAATGGCCTAGGAACTTGGAACATGGTGAAATGGCCACTATGACCACAAAGGTACATATTATGTAAAAAGTGCATTTATCAGCCAGGGTAAACTGACCATGTCTTGTCCTGTGACTGTTCACAAGTCTAATGGCTGCTGGAATAAACTTCATTTTGTTTGTTTTACAAGACACCCTCTCTACATTTAAGAGTAGGCTTAAAACTTTCCTTTTTGATAAAGCTTATAGTTAGGGCCGACCAGGCTCACCTCGGATCAGCCCTTAGTTATGCTGCTATAGGCCTAGACTGCCGAGGGACTTCCCATGATGCACTGAGCTCCTCTCTCCTCTTCCTCCTCTCCATCTGTATGCATTCATGTAACATCAATACATGTCACTAACTTTGCTTCTTCCCTGGAGTTTTTTGTGCTTTCTCATCTCGCAGGAAACCCTGGGTTGCAGGCTGAGCCTTCGCGGTCCTTCGCAGTCCTGTTGGCATCCTTCCCTGGATATTGCTACTGCTATTGCTGCTGTTATAGTTATTGTTATGATTGGTGTTATTCTGTCCCCCCCCACCAAGAGCTCTGCTCTGCTTGAGGTTTCTATCCATTAAAGGGGAGTTTTTCCTTACTGCTGTCGCCAAGTGCTTGCTCATGGGGGAATTGTTGGGTCTTTGTAAATTAAAGAGTACGGTCTAGACCTGCTCTATGTGAAAAGTGCCCTGAGATGACTTTTGGCGCTATATAAATAAAAACTGATTGATTGATTGATTTACAAACAGGTCATCTAAAACTAATTCCTGATGGTTAAAATAGTCATAGAGGACATGTGTGAGGTCTGTGATAATATGTTTTAGAGCTTTGCTTTTATGTGTAATGTTGCTACTGCACCAGAGGATCTATGGAGACCTGAGTCGACACACATTGATGCAAGTTTAATGCAGGTATGAATGTAGATTAGCCTTCTCAGAACATCTTTTAAAATTTATTGTACCACAAAGTCTATTGTAACTACAGATGCGTGTATTGAATAAAGGATTATTTCAAACCATGCATCTTTTATTAACCAGGCTTTTAGTATCACAGGAAAGTGGAATTTATTCAAGATGTATTTTTAATTAACATTTCTGTGTATCTGTGACTTCCCACCTGGTGCCTCCTGCAGTCAGGTCTCTCCTCTCCTTTCAGTGATCCATTTTTCATCATGCACCGTGATTGTTTCAGCTGTGAATGGATGAGAAGATAATGAATCATCACCACTTCTCCCTATTTATATTTCACTCCAGCCCATCATTTTGCTCATACATCATCTGAGCATATATTATTGAAAATTGCAAGTGGCGCAGCGCAGGTCACTATGACTGATTCATACATTAATAATGTGAACATTATGTTCTTCCATCACAGTGTGGGTTATGTGACAATAACACAAAGAGGACACCTGTTACTTGAGAGGCTTGGTAACAAATTTAACCAATCAAAATGCTCGTTTTTTGGCCTCTATTAAAAGTGAATCTATATATTTAAGTTGCTGCAAACACAGAGCATTAATGTCTCCAGGTTGTCCTTTAGGGGCAAACATCAGAGGCTGCATCTATTATTTACAGAACACAGCAGCTGTGTGTCCAAAGTTTGTCTGAATACTGAGGAAACAGAGAGGGCAGCGGACAGAACGTTTTCTTCCAATTAAGGTACAGAACACTGCATGTTCTGTGGTAGCTCACAGTGGCAAATACCACGAATGAATAATACACACAGCAGTGATACGATACATAGCCAGAGACTAGAAAACAAGGAAACACATAAATCTGGGGAGGTTAAAAACTGTGTGAGGCTTTGATGCATTTAATTATGACATTTGAAAGCTCTTGATGAACTATTTCTATTGATTACAGGGAAACAAAGTCTATCATTACAACAATTTTAATATTACGGGAAAATTGACGTGTGAAAATTCAAGGTTACTCAAAAAACAAAATGTGAATTAATTTTGACATTTCTGTCTACTTTTATTCTTGATTTTGAATGTGAAATGTTCACAAAACACAAGAAGAAGGATAATAAAGTGCAAGGATAATAAGGATAGTCTTTTTAGGTTTAAAAAATGCTTATTTAACTGAAAAAAACAAACCTCAGAAGTGCAAAATTGCCCAATTAATGTTAATCTGTCAACAGGCTGTTGAGTTATTATGCCAGCCAAAAAAACAAGACTGTAGCAGTAAAAAACAAGAAAAACATCAGGTGAGAGAGCTGACTAGTAGTACAATAAACAGTCATATTAATAATTATATAAAATATTAATAGTAATAATATATAATAACATTAATATAATAATGCAACATAATCTTACTAGCTTGTTCTGGAGGTTTCAACCATATAACAGGTTGAACATAACTGTGATAACAGAAGGTTACATGTGTGGAGACTCTATGATCCATATGAACAGAGACTAAGCCAGTCCAGACATGTTGAAGACCATGAGATGAGGTTGAAAGCTCAGGGAAAAGCCAGTAACTAAACCTTAAATTTGGATTATTTTCTTCAAAAAATAATATTGCTAAACATTAAGTAACATTAAATATTAAGGGATTCAAATAACATGCGTAGCTTGAAGATAATGTAAATGTGACAAAATGATTATTTGTCTCAATCATATTTCAATTCTCTGCAAGTAAAATTTAATTCTGCACTGAAATGAAATGAAGCCAGTGTCTGTGTGGAGGGAGGGAAGTCTACATACTGTATATCAACCAATAGTTTGGAAAATGATCAATGGGAGTGTAAATTATATGACATTTGTAGCACAGTAAGACATAGCAAACTATCAGCAAAGAATAAGGAATCTTTTATACTTTACTTTTTGTCAAATGCAGTTTAAGATTTTTAAAAAAAGGCTTAGAAATTTCCTTCAACACCCAGACACTGTAGGATTTTGTCAAATGTTACTCAAACAGGAGTAAAAAGTGCATTTGAGTGAGTATTTTTTAGCAGCAGGACCATGTGTGTGGGGTAAAATATCAGTGTGTGGGTCACAAATTAAGGATGCAACTTAGTTTCCTGTATAGGAGCAGGTCCTGTCTCCCATTGTGTAATAGGAAAAGGACTGTGGAAGCAGCCTTTCTCTCTGTATTGGATTATGGCGACGTTATTTATAGACATGCTTCTATCTCTAATCTTAAACATCTGGATGCTGTCTATCACTCAGCTCTTAGATTTATTACTGACGACCCACATGGCGCCCATCATTGTGTCTTTTATTAGAAGGTGGGCTGGCCCTCCCTCTCTGTTAGGAGAGATCAACACTTTTATGTATTAATTTATAAAGGACTCCTTCAATAACTATCACCTTATCTATCGCCACTCCTGTGCCCAATGCATTCCACTTTAAACAGATGCTGTCAGGACTGGCTGACACTATGTTCCTGCAGTAAATACTAATCTCAGATATTTTGCCCCATTTGTCTGGAATAATATACAGAGCAGACTGAGACTTAACACATTGATATTGATAAGACAATCTAAAAAATTTGGTTCGAGCTTCTATTGAATTTAAGTGTGACTGTTTTACATAATATGCTTTTATTTTTATTCTTTTTTTTATACCTACACCGAGGATATTTTAGAGTCCACTTATTTATAATTTGTCACGTTGTTGTCTGTATGCATGTACTGTATATTTTATATGTATGTATATATATTTTATATGTATATGTAAATCTCTACTATTTTATTACAATTTTATATTGCTATATCATTAATATTTTATTTCATATATATATCTTTTTTTAACTCTGTACTCAGGTCTCACCTGCAAATGAGCAATAAATCTCAATGTGACCACCTGAATAAATAAAATATATACTATATCAGGCTTTCGATTGTTAGCGGGCCAATTCATTGTAGGTTTTCATCTTTTCATGGGATTTGTTAACAATAAGAAAAATGTTGAATATCATCAGACTTATCCTGTCAAAGTGACCCATTTTCTTGTGCAGAGGTCTTCATGGTAAATGTGTGTGTCTCCTCGCACTGATGTCTGATGACACGCGATCCCACAGCAGTGCTGCTGAAACATTCATGTGACGACACCAGAACAAACGCTGAGACGTGATGGAGCCGTGTTTGTTCTGTGTTATTTTAGTTTTACTTTCAGGTTGTGTTGCATCCGCCTCTCTGTTTGTCTCTCTCTCTCTCTCTATGTGGCACACACACACACACACACACACACACACACGCACACGCACACGCACGATAATAGCATGTTTGTTGTGCTGTTCCAATCATTAGGACAGATTCATTCAGATGCAGATTCATTCATTCTCAAAACCCTGAAGTCAAATCTTAATAATTATCCTCATTGACCCAAAATCTCTCTCTCTCTCTTCTTCTCTCTCTGTCTCTCTCTCTCACACACACAAACACACAGACACACACACATACATACACACACACACAATCACAGACTTATGCTATTTTTGGACATAATTAATTCATGAAGGATGCTGTGTTTTACGTCTCTTAGTGATGGCTGCTGGTCATGTGACCTGACAGGCCAGGCAGGAAGTGTCAGGTGCAAAGACACTGGACAGCTGGCCACTCTGCGGGGTATGTGTGTGTGTGTGTGTGTGTGTGTGTGTGTGTGGGTCTATGTGTGTGTGTGCATTCATAGCATCCATGCTTTTACGTGAGACTCCCTCTGTCTTTTTCTGTTTGTGGATTTCCACATTTGCATTTATGCATTTATGTATTTATGCATTTGTGTGTCTTTCAAAGAGATGGGCCACTGGGGAGGTAAATAAGCTTAGCCAGCACATGTGGTTCACTTGATTACATAAGAGCAGAGAATGATGTTGCAGGAGAAGGAGGACGATGGATGGATGGAGGGCAGAGAGGAGGAGAGAAGGAAGAAGAAGAGGAGAAAGGTAGAAGAGATGAGGGAGGACAAACAATGGATAAAATCTTAAAGCAGCATGAGGTGACAGAAGTGTTTGACATTTAGGACATCATTATCCAGAAATCCTGGAACATGTCGTTCGTTTCTCTCTGGAAGGATTTAAACAAAAGTTAGAGCTCCATTTCTGTGAGCTAACAAGCCAAACTTTTAAGTAAAAGTATAGACATCTTGTTACAGCTAAAAAACATAAAATAAACAAAATGTGCATTAAACTTCTCTTAAGTACGGAATCCCAGAAGGAACACGGTGGTAAATATTTTAGATGGGAGGAAGATAGCAACTCTTCTGCAATAGCTTGCAAAATCTATAAGTGACACAAATAAAACTTATCTGTAAAAATATTTAGAATTATCCTGAAAAAAGATTGACATGAAACTAATCTTGCAAAACAACTTTTATATATATATATATATATATATATATATATATATATATATATTTTTTTTTTTTTTTTTTTTTCCTTTCATCTACAATACGTGCCCTCCAGGACTCCATATATTTAAGCTGAGCTTTCTTTGCCCAAATTTCTCCAAGTGTATCTTTATCTTTTGCATTTTCCCTCTGGACAGGATTTGTTACAGAAAACACCAACAGTAAGAGCAGAATACAAACACATATGTATCAGATGCAAATTATTGTTATTCAGGTGCTGATTAGGTAACTTTTAATGGATCCTCAAATCTGATACCATATTATTAGTATTTAAGAGACTTAAGAGTTAGTCTGGTATCTGCAGTTCATACATGGCATATATTTTGATACATTTTCTGTTTTCTACACTACTCACCTCACACCTGAGTAAGTGAGTGTTATTATCAGTCAGTCAATCATTAAAATAACAAATGAAAAATTTAAGAGTGAAGGAATTAGGAGCTGTGAGGAGAGAGGAGGCGGATCGATTTTAAATACAACCCAGTCACTAATGTCACCATCAAAGTGAAGCTTTTTTATCGATAGCCAAAGCGCAAAACATCCTATCTGCAGAATGTTCTGATTGGCGGTTTTCACTTTGGATGATGAGAACAAGGAAGGTTTTGCTCATATTCAGTCTGTCTGCAAGATAATCCCGCCCTTCGTTGTGACAGAAAAGTCACACAACAAAACAAAAACACAACACAGAGTCTCTGAGTGTGTAGAGAGGCTGCAGCACGAATCACTGAACATTCATCTCCAGTGGACGAGGAAGCAAATACACTGAATTTAAGGAATTCTGACCGTAGTATACTACAATGTAGTAACTATTACATTTATGACATCTTTTTACCTGAAAACAAACTTAATTTATTTTTTTAATTTTAATTATTAACTTAATTTAGAGCATCGTTTTGTAGAACCTCTTCCAACTTGCACCAAGTGCAAAAGCTCCTATCTGCACTTTGGGAGGTATTAATATCTAGTTGGTATTGTTAACACATAATATAATATATATAACAAAAACAGTGTATTATGTGTTGGGTATCCTTAACAAATAGCATTCTGCAAGAAAACAAGTTTTTTTCAGTTTTCTCAAAAAAGTGCATTTTTCAGATCAGAGGTTTTTCTCTTCAGCCATCGATATTCAGTTTCTAAGATTTTTAATTTTCCGTATTGTTGTTTTTATTATATATTTTAAAGTTGACTGAGTTCTGTTCTTTTCAAGCAGCACTTCTCTTTAAATCCATGCAGTTTCCACACATTCACACCTCACAGCCGCAGTACAAGCAGTCATAAAGTGTGAAGTGCCTTTGCTGTTTTTTAGAGGTGATATATCATCCACACAGACTTCATTTTTGCAGGTGTTTGTTCAAAGTTACACAATGGATGTTTTCTATTTCATCATACACCTACTGTAGATATGTTTCCAGTCTTAAGATTAAAAGCACAGTCCGCTGCTGCTGCTGTTGGCCTTTGACATGAATTATGATGAACAGCAGTGGAATGTCTACACCGTTTCAGCCCAGGAGGGAAATAATTTTAGTTTAATAATTATTTATTTTTAAGTTTAGTCAGTTTCCTTTTAAAATCAATGGAAACAAAATTCTGAAGGAGACACCAGACGAATAGAATTTATGAAGCAGATTAAATTCCTGCTACAGAACGTGACCCTAAAAGCAACATAAAAATGCATAATCTTTTTTTTTTAATCTACTGTCAGATATGAAAATGCGTTTAAACACTTATCATGGCAGGAGCCTAAAACTATGCTTGCAACAAGAACTGTTTAAATGTGTCACATTTCCTAGAAAAATCAAAGCAGTTAATGAGAAATAATTATCTTTCTCGTGATCACAGTGCCCTTGAGCAAAGTGAAACTCATCCCTCTAATCCTTTTATGCTCTTAGATTTCCACAATCTGTGATGTTCACTGCATGTCAGCAGTTATTTTGTCTTGTTGTTTTTTTTACTCTTTGGTGTACCCAATGACTCCCTCCTCCTTTCCTACATTTCCCAGAATGCCTTCTGACAGCCTCTAAAGGAGCATGAACTTGTGGCATTCAGGTGTGGGTTGTTTTATGTAGGTATAGACAGCAATAGCATTAGCAAAGGAACATACACACATCCATGGAAATGCAGCTGAAACAAAGCACAAAGCACAGATGTATTCTTAATATATTCTTAATATACTGTATAATACTGTCATATTTCCCCTGGATCATCGGAGCTGTATCCCCTCAGGCAAGTCATTTTCTCTCCCTTCCAATTTTCTTTCGGTTCCAGTTGAAATCACTTTTTTTTTAAATGTGTCGCTTCATGCTTAGAAAAATAAAAAGAAGACACTTAGATAGTTTAATGATACATTTTATGTGTTAATGTTAAACCCAAGATCATATTATAAAACACTGAAAGGAGAAAAACATTAGTGGAGTCAATAAAGACAAAAGACTGGAGGCAAACAGAAAGATTTATGTGCTGTAAGTATACTTGTATTTCTTATTCTATGTGTGTGTGTGTGTAAGTTTTTTTGTCCAGATTTTGGTCTTGAGTTTGGGAGTCATAACTGTGTAAAATACATTTTATTTCCTGATTTACTTACTCTTTTGTCTTACGGAAGAGGATCCTTTCTTTGGAAAAAGCAAAAGTAAACAGTTAAGTATAAAATTTCAGTTTCCAGTTTCAGTTCTGAGTCAGTGTCATCTGGTTGTCTTGTACATTCACAGGGAAAAGAGAAAAAGGTAAAATCATCACACACATGGCTCTTGCCGTGAGTGTCTGGGAGTATTAACACACTGTGCAACTGGTTGCCACCAGATGGTCGACGGTAACCAGTGAAGCAGAAACAAGGCTTGGATGTGGATTAGCTACACACATTGGCATTAATGATGGAAACAAAAATTAATCTCAAAGATATAAAGGAAGAAAGGTGTGGAACCAGTTTTTGTTCTCCACTTCTAAAAAAGACACTGTTCTCACGAGAAAAATGGCAGCATTGGTCATTTGGTCAGATATGTTTTTTTCTGAAGAGCGACCTCTTGTTTTGTGAATTATGTATAACTCAGGAGCAAAGGAGGAGCAAACAGGATGTTGTTACACCACTACAAAAACTGTTTAAGGAAAGGTCGTTTTGGATGGTTGAGAGTACAAAGTATGTGACTTCCATACTGCCAGCCTGGTCGCCTGAAGAAAACGTTGGCATTTTAGAAACGTTGAATATGTACATTTCAAAACGTACCATATCAACATTTCTAAAGTGACGTAGTTCACATGTGATCTATATGAGCTGATCTTTCCTATTAGGAGGAGGAAGGGCCGATGGATGGTTAGTGAGTTTCTTGGCAGCAAGTTGGAAGTCAGCAGAGAACACGGTTCGAGACCACCTCAAAACCAATGTCTGCTTCCCGTTTCATTCGACAAAAATGGGTGTTTTTAGCGAGACGTCAGGACATTTGCAGCCGTTTTTCTGGCAAGAAACCCAGGTGTTTTTCGCGAGACTTTGGCCGTTTTTATTTTATTTTTCATTTTATTTTAATCCAAACCATGATTGTTCCCTAACCCTAACCAAGTGGTCGTTGTGCCTAAACCTAACCAGACCTTAACCACAGCATTGTCACACCATAAAACATCATTATTCAACAGGTAGAAATGTTAATATGCTACGTTTGTAGAAATATTGATATGATACGTATTATACGTGTTGAAACGAATATATTCAATGTTTCTATGATTTCCAGAAACGTTCAATGCCAACGTTTTCTTCTGGCAACTGGGTTGATACCACAGACCATAGTTCACAGTCAACACTATTGAGAGAAGAGAACACTGATAATGGACGATTCAGCAAAAACCCCAATTACATTCAACAACAACTTTGTTTAATACCCAATGCCAACTTCTTACAAAATTGTACAAGCTGCACACTCTAATTAATTTATTTTAATGTATCAGCAAACTAAAACGGTTATCTTCATCTGTTAAAATAAATTGCATTTTTCCTCAATTTCTCATTGCCAACTTTTGAAAAATGGTTTGTGTTTGTGTTTTCTGTGATTAAAGTATGTAAAGTAAGGTTGTACATTAGTTAAGGTTTGAGGAAGATTACATTCATAGTTGAAAGACACCAATGTTGACTTTTGGTTGGAGAAAGAATGTTTACAGCCCAGGATCCAGGAATTTACACTCATATTAGATGAATGAATTGCGAACGTTACATTATGTT
Organism: Thunnus thynnus; assembly: GCF_963924715.1. NCBI lineage: Eukaryota > Metazoa > Chordata > Actinopteri > Scombriformes > Scombridae > Thunnus > Thunnus thynnus. The sequence goes on from NC_089530.1 coordinate 29,291,713, forward strand.
ACTGTCACAACCTATAACTTGATTTGGGTTTTTAAAGACCATAACTATGATCTTTATCTAACCATGATCACAATCTTTGTCTAACCTTCAAGTTTTAGTAGCCTGAACTTAACCAGACTTCAATCATAGACATTGCAGATCAGAAAACTTTCAAATGACTCAATTTTGGAACAATCACATTGGCAGTTTGTGATTGCGTCATTTAGGTTCGAGGGGCTGTAAAAGAAATATATTTCCCATGAAAAAAAAAAAAAGATGAACAGGAGAGATGAAGTGCGAACAGTGTGAACCTGTACCTTTTTTTTCTGTTGTTGAGTAATTGCCTTTCTCAAGGACACGTAACCATAAAAATGACAAAATGACACATCACATAATGACAGCTGGCTTGTTAGCATATTTTCATTTCCTACCGTGCCCCTGCGGGACAATGACAAGGAAGATTTTGTTCCCATTGGGGAAATCTTTGAGCTCCTCATTGAAGGAGAGTGGGGAAGTCCTGGTGGTAAGAAGAAAGACAGTAAAGATTTGTAGCAGCCAAGTAGCAACCCCCCGGGGTTCAACCGTGGCTCCTAAGTAATTTTGTCTAATAACTTTTGAGGGAAATACAATTACTGCATGGATAATGTTCGCAGTTATCGTGTTTTCCAGTCCGGAAAGTGCTTTAGTCTTGTACCACACAGAAGTTGTAGGGAAGTGGTGAGGTCTTAAAGGACAGGTTCACATTTTTTTAAGTGTGTCTTAAAACAACAGTCAGGTGTCCATATGAACAGTGAAAGAGGTTTTCCTCGTTGTAATCATTCCTCCTGTTCATACTGACTATTAAAAGATCCCCCTCAAATGTGCTTTCAATACAAGTGATGGCGGTTAAAATCCAGTGTGTCCACTAGGGATGTACAGAGGCCCAGTATTTGTATTTGTATCTGTATTTGTTGAGGCAGCAACATTATTAGTATTTGTATTCAAATAAAAGTGGAAAGAGGCTTAAATATCCTGTTTTTGTTTTTATTGCGCTTTTAATTTTAGAAAATTAAAGTGTTACAAGTGTTCGTAAATAAACTACCTTACAAAGGAAGTCCCCACACCGGGTCTTGAACTTCAGTCTCCCAGATCATAGACGACTGTGCTGATTACTGAGCTAAAACAAATGCACAGACAGACCTCTACTTATTTATACATCCATAACACAGAGACAGCACAGCATGTAACATGTAGGGAAGAACTTCAAAGGCAATTATTGCTTTGCACTTTTCATTTACTACCTATTTTTTACCATCTAACTTTGTAGAAAGGAGAAGGGGAACAACAGGTTATGGAGAGTCCCTTGGGAGCACTTTGTGTGTGTCAGTAGCTCAGCTTTATCTCTCCAACTCCAGGAGTGATGTCCAAATAAGGAAATGTCATGTAGCGGGTGGATGTGACCTGCTGAGACCTACTGATAGACGTAGGTAAAAAGACAGTAAAGTTGAAAGATAACTACGTTTCTTCAAACCACGGATATGTTGAGTCTCTACATTTCAATATGTTTAATCAGTGACGTAGTTCAGATGACATCTATATGAGCTCACTTCCATGTTAAGAGAAGGCACGTTGGGTGGTTGGCTAGAAGGTCAGTTGCATGGCACAAAGTTGCAAAAGCATCAAAGCAGCAGATACTGCTGTTCAAGACCACTGCTCACTTCCTGTTTCAACTGACAAAACCAGGTATTTTTAGTGGGACGTTGGGACATTTGCAACCGTTTATCTGGTGACAAAACTGGGTATTTTAACCCAAACCATGATCTTACCCTAACGCTAACCAAGTGGTTTTTGTGCCTAAATCTAACCAGACCTTAACCACAGCATCATCATTCAACTGATAACGGCCATTTAATGTGGCATTAACTTACACACGAAGAGCTTAAAATTTGATCAACATTGAAATGTAGAGATTCAACATATCCATGGTTAGCAGAAACGTACAATGCCAACGTTTTATTCTGGTGATTGGGTTGCCATCACTTACATTGTAAGTGCTTTATGAAGGGATCTTCTAATGGTAAGTATGAACAGGAGGAATAATTACAGCAGTAAAAAACCTCTTTCAGTGTTCATTTGTTCTCCTGACTGTTGTTTTAAGACAGATTTGAAAAATTGTGAACCTGTCCTTTAACTTAACCATTAAAAACATTGTAGAAAACTATTATTATATAAACAAAATTTCTACTGTGTATTCAGTAGATGCAGCACAGTTTCACATAAAGTCAATGGAAAGTTTTGCCTGGGGCAGCACAAATTGATGCAAATATGCATCTGTGCCAGTTGAAAATGACTCAACTTGAGCAAAACATTCATGGGGCTCTGCTTTATAACCGTACGGAGACGAGATAAGGAGAGAGAGAGACTGGAGGGAAATAACAGAAAGAACCAGAGTTTCTGTGAGTTATGAGGTCAGTAAGAAGCTGAACTGAACACAAACACACAGACACAGTCTTCTAACGTGCTGTTGGTACATTGGCTGTTTGTGGAGAATAAACACAAACAGTATAGCAGTCAAATTCACTTCATTCTGTCTGAACACACCATCAGCAGACAGGGTTGAATTGTTCATTGTTGAAGATAAAATAGGAAGATACAGTTCCTCTAATGGCCGATAGATGTTGACTTCAAGAAAAAACGGACAATTCTCTCAACATAGTAAATACTTTTATTTTCCACATGATGTCTAGTTCTTAGTAGCTAATTTCACTCTTTTTAGTGCGTCTTTAGCTGTGATTTTAACTTTGTTTTTGTCATTGTTTGATTGACAGGTATCTTAACCTATCACGGTCAGCTGTGGTCATTTAAAAAACTTAAAAACTACCTTTTGATTAAAAATGATTTATATACATTATTTACTTATTTATTCACTTATTATATTGTATTCATGTTGTTAAAATTTGATTTGATTTGATTTTTTATTATATTATTATTTTTCCCCTTTGTATTTTTATATATTTTATAAGTTTTTAAGTTTTTTTAAACTAGTTTTTGTTTCACTCTTTTTTTATTATTATAGTTTTTAAGTCTATTTTATTTTATTATTTTTTCATATTTTTTTATTTTACTGTTTGCTGTTTACATGTGTTCTGTCTTATTATTGGCTTGTCAGTCATCTGTAAAGCACTTTGAATTGCACTAACCTGAATGAAAGGTGGTACAGTACACAAATAAAGCTTGACTGATTGATAGTTTGATTGATTGATTGATTGATTGACTGATTGATTGCCACATGCCAAAAGAAGACCTACAATAGTTTTATTAAAATTGGTGGACTGTTGGTGATGTTTTGAATTGTTTATCGAAATGAAGTCACTGATTACATTCCACTGTCAACATCAGATTAATGCTAAACGGATGCTAATATGTGATGTACGTATTAGCCAACTCATACAGTAGAAAGTAACACCAAAAGGAGTATTTTGTATGAAATGAGAGCAAGAGAAAAGAAGATTCACACAGAAGAAGGATTAAAACTGTGTGTGTGTGTGTGTCTCTGTGTGTATGTGTGTACATTTCCTGTTTTATGTTGTTTGATTTGATCTGATGAATTACAAACAAACTCAAGCTGTGACACATTTATCATGGATGAGTGATACAAATAAGCATGCATTTCATAACATATTCTTTCATAAAAGAATGAAAAATGAAACATCTATTTTCCCAGAAAGAGAGAGAGAGATTTCTGAGGAAGAGAGTGATATATATATAGAAGGAGACCACTTACTGTAAGAGAGTTGAAATATGTGAGAACAAGAAATGGCGAAATGGTCTCTGTCCAAAAAAGACTGGTTAATTGGGCTTTTATACTCTGGAAATAGGATCCTCCTCAAGTGCAGGACAAGTTCAGTGAGATATATTTGGGCAAAGAATGCAGAGGCCAGAATCATACACTTGCCCAAATCCTACTGTTTATAAGATACAATAAGTGGACAAAAGTATGTGGACATCAAGACCTGGCTTTGTGTAACAGGGCATGTTGCAACAGGAAAAGGCCCAAACTGTTGACACAAAGTTGGAAGAACACAGTCTAAAATATTATATATTCTGTAGCATCAATGACTTTAGTGTGCTTAAAGGATAGTTTAGGGTTGTCTCAAGTCTGTCTTAATGCAGTATATCCATATGTACCCATACATGTATGGAAATAGGATCTGGGGTGGCTATAGAGAAAGCCCTGTCCCCTTAACACTTAGTACTGGATCTGTGGACAGACAGATATCTTTGGTCAGAAGATCTCAGGTCTCTGACAGTGTGATATGGAGACAGGAGTTCTGTGATACAAGAAGGGGTTAGACAGGTTTAGACAGGACTAAACGGCTTGCCAAGCGGCAGTGGAGTGGTACATTCTGGTAGTTGTGTGTAGATTTGTTGTTGGAACCAGTTTTTTACTCACGTTACAGAGTGAACCACACACTATGTATTTATTTACACATACCCCCTTGCCAACTGTTGTTAGCTTGACCAGTGATGACACGACCGTGTTCTTCAGACATTTTCTCACAGCCCCTTTTCTACCGAGCCAAAACGGTGTATTTATGTCCATTTTGATAGCTGTTAGCCACAACTCAGTCCTTTCACGGTCTCCCAAAGGAAATCTCTGGTATGCATTTGCTCATTGCTTGTTTCTTACGAAACGCACCAGATAAACACAGACAACCATATTCCATGTCTTATTAGGGGCAGAGGTAGGAGCAAATCCAAGTCGTCTGTGGAACAAGATCAACTGGAGATCGACTGTGAGATTTCACAAATCAAAAACACAGACTGCAAAAATACTCCAGCAATCAAATCTGTAAGAAAAAAAAAAAAAAAATCAATTTGAAGTTTACTCTGAGCAAGTCTTGAGTAGCAAAATTTGGATGATGTCAACTAACTGCAAGCAACTATCAGAATGTGTCCCTCCGCTACAGCTCAGTGAAGAACTTCTGTGGGAAGAAAAAGGGTTGAATTTCATATTAAACATACAGTAACTTTGGAAGATTTGCGACTTTCTTTAGCAAACTCAGACTGCTGAAGCCTCATTTTAGCTTCAACTGAACTTTGGAACGACGGCTGTAGATTTTGTCCCCCATTTCTCACAGTGTAGTTCAGGGACAGTATGGAGAATAGGAATTGCTACAGCAAGCAAAACCCATTTCCATGTACGTATTGGCATGTCAGTATTGAAAAAACCTGAACCTATCCTTTAAAATATGTTCAGATTTAAACATCTAAACATCTAAGACCCCATTTCTAAAGTTGGAAACATTCACAATTTTAGAAACTTTCCAACAATCCAACAATAATGGCTACTTGGAAAGCAAAGACAAATGATTTGGTCCTGCCGATAATGGCGTCTGATCAGACATTAAACAAGTGAACAAGGGCGTCCACATACTTGTGGTCATATAGTTTATATTTGGGTCAGAAAATCCAGAATCACATAACAAAATCCTGCAATTTATTAGATAGTTTTGCTCCAATCTGCATCTCCTCAGCCCTGTGATATTTTGGTCGGATGTGTTCACATCTTTTAGAGGAATTCGCTGCGAGTGAAATTCATATTCTGAATATCTCTACTAATGAGCAACTGAGAGCTACACAAAAGAAAACACGAAACCATGGTCATTAAAAGATACTTCTCCTCCTCCTCACGAGTCTCTTTGCAGATGCTTTCATCCAGCAGAGAGGCAGGTAATCACGCATGATTTGTTTGGAGGTATTTGTGGGTCTGTTCATATGTAAATGAGGATTTTAGAAACGGAAGGTGAGACTACAGCAGCCGCAGCGGGGCTCAGGGTATTGTTTATAGCCATGTTAGAACGTAGAATGGAGCTGTGCTGCTCAGCCAGGAGGTCAGTGCAAGATTATTTTCATCCTGGGCTGATTTGTAAAATGCAAAAGGGCATCTTGTGGCTTTCAGGTACGGTTTTCAGCATCCTGAAAATCCACTATTTTGCATATGGTCTTAATTCAGTGAATGAAACTGGCTCAGCTTATTGTGCCTTGATCTGGTCCCTCAGTCACGTAAAGAACAAGATTACATTTGGTGTCAGATACAAATGCCTCCTTGTTCTTTGTTGACTCGTTCCGAGTCAACACTGTGACTACCTTCATTGTGGTGTTCACAGGGAGCTGATGTTATCTGCTTCTGGTATTCAGTATTTTGTCCAGGGTCCTTGCCATTTCACACTTGTAGTGATCCCAACAGCGGTTGCTTTCTCATGCCGTCTCCTCAGAGGAGCCCAGTCTTTTGCTTGTACCATCAGACATTTTAAAGTGCTGGATGACTGAAGGGTTACAATGTCTGACCTATAAAAGACTTGTCATCAGGTGACAGGTGGAACAAAGCAATCAAGGTTTTCTTTCTAATCAGCTAATTGTTTCCTCGTCCTTTCGCTCCTTTGTCTACGAGCCCATGACCTGGATGTTTGTAGAAGTTTGGCATCATCAAGGATGTGCCAGTCATTTAAAGGACAATTCAAATTTATGACAACCTCGGTCTTATTTTTGTAGTTTTTTATGAGTCAGTGTTGTCAGGCAAACATGACCTTGTGGGTTGAAACATTGCAATAAATACTTGGGAGGCTGCTAAGTTCAGTGTGCAGACAGCCTCTCCTTTTCCGTGGTGCTGTTTTGTCCTGCACTTGTACCCAGATTGGGTTGGATATGCACACGATCCAACTTTTTCACTGCGATCTGGGAACAAGCAGAAGCACTCAGACAATCAGAAAGCTTATAAACAAACCAACAGTTCATTGAGATTATCTAAACCACTTTATTTGGACGTCAAACTGAAAGTGAGCACACCTGAAATGTCAGCAGTCTTCCCTAATTGCACAGAAAGCTGCGCACACAACTACACTAAGTACAGTAGGTCAGAGGTAAGGCGGGAAGTTGTACTGCAAACTGTGATGGATGTTTACAGCAGATAGTTCAAGGAATTATTTTACCATTCGGCTTTGTTTTCTCTTCCATGTGCCATCCTGAGGATTTGTTTACAGCCTGTGTGATTTTTTCAGTGCAGTAAGGATGTGGAGATCATAAAGAAGAGGACTTTGGATTTAGAGCAAAGACATGTTTATCCTGTGGGAAAGTGAGCAACATAACTTTACTGGAAATCTTTTTCATGATTGGTCGCTGCTGCTGATCTGATCTGTGGAGACAAATTATAGCACCACATGCAGGTGTCATATTATTTCTAATATCTTTCTATGTGAAGTAAAAATGTGAAATATGTCTAAAGATTTAATTTAAAAGCTAAATTTTTTTTTTAACCTTTTCATCAGAGCCTTCATCAGCCAAAAAATTTCCTCTTTTCAAGATTTCTTACTTTTAAAGTTTCAAGCTTCAGTGTGTATAATTGTTTTTCCCCACAGAGTTTGACATTCTTACAATATCTAAGCTTGAAAAGAAGACAGTTATTGTACCTATTGACTTTCTCAAAGTGTATTTGTCTTAAGAGAATGTCTACCTGCTTCCATTGTTGCTTCATGTCTCTTCTTTCAGCAAACACGACACAATCTTCACTTTTTTACAGTTCACAACACATAATCAGCATTTCAAACTGTGTGTGTCTTTGTGTTTCAGACCAAGCGTATTCAAATTTCGACCCAACGAAGCAAATAAAGCCTTGTATTGACTCATCGCGTCATCATTCATTATCAGCCTAAATTCACCAACAGAGTGTAACTCTTTCAACTTTCTTTCTGCAGTGTGATGCATGAGGGGGCAGAAAAAAAAACACATGAAAGGATTTTGCCTTTTAATTGGAAATTTTGGGTTATGAAGTACTTTGAAGAGCCCTTGTGCTTCCTAAGCAATTTCTGGAGTGTAATTTTCCTCCCGGCCCTGACCAAAGGCCATATTTATCATCTACATGTCAAACTCTTAATATTCCTTCAGCCTTACGCTCACCAGAGGCCAGACGCTGCGTTCAGGGGGCATAGCATATTTTGAAGCTCTGAATTATTTTCGGAAAGCAATAGGAAAAGCACTCTTGACACTACAAGTTTTCCTCTCCTGCCTGCATAGTTATACAGTACAATTTATCAGAATGACGACTCTTTCCTGGGGCCTTCTGTTTGGGATTTTTTTCCCAACACTTAATGGGATTAGCCTGAGTGAATCAACCATATCATTCCTTTAACAGAGTCCTCTGTGCTCAGCGTAACGGCTACCACTGCCATGACTGCTGCATGTGATGAGGAAGAGGTGAACAGTCTGTGGAAATGAGTCACGGATGAAGCAAATATACACAAAAAAAGGAAAGAAAAGAAACCACCGGTGGCTTCTTAATATGTGGAAGGAGAAAATATAGCAATAGAGACAGAACATTTGGCAAAGTTATCTATTAAAAGTTAATGCAGAGAAACAGAGGGGTGGATGTCAAGTAAAAGATACTGAGACAAAGATGGGAAGTGAGCAACGGAGCTTGTGAATGAGACAGAAAAAGAAAAGTTCAAAGCAAGGAGAGAAAGAGGTAGAATGTATGAACGACAGAACGAAACAGAGACGGAGGAAGACAATAACGACAAGGAGAAGTCTGATATTGTGAATGAAAAAGAGGACGGGAGGCAAAGTCAGCTCTGGTTTGTGCGAGTGAAAGAAAACCACACGTGGAGACAGCAAGCGACTCAATCCGCAAGTAAAAAAAGAAAGAAACACTGAAATAAAAGTAGGCAAACAATGAAAGCCACAGAGAGACAGATGATGGAGACTAAAAAAAGAAAGTGGAGCGAGAGTCTGTGAAAGCAACAGTGAACAAGAGATCAAATTAGTAAAGACGCACAGATGAAATTTGAATGAGACAAAGAATATTTTTTATGAATGAGGAGAAAACAAAGATGTCAGAGGAGGAATGGGATCAAGCTTTTAAATGGGAGATGTCGGGTGAAACCATGTGGGGAAAGATGATGAGAAGCAAACTGTTTTGAAGTGAATCCCAAATGTATTTAGGTCATAATTTAATAAAACAATGCAAGTGTCAGCCTTGGATGATGTCAAACAAACATCTATTCAGTATAAAAATGTTTTTTGGGAGGAGAAAATATGCATAAAATGTTTTTATATGGGAAAAAAGGCAGTTATAGTGTGTGTGAAGTGTGTGTAATGTCTAAATGGAGTAGGCCGGCTGAGCCTAGAAAGCAAGGGCAGACATTGGCTGTAATTTTTAACCACTTTAAAAGCTCAGGTGGCCATTTACTCAGGACCTTTCAATGCATCAAAAGTTAAACTCATGCATTATCCCTCCGCATGTTCTGGGGATTTAATGGAGAGTGGGCATATTGTATTCCATACTATATGTAAAGTGGATGAGTATAAAAATTCATAATCTTTTATTATTCACAATATTTCATCCATGTGCACTTTGGTCCTTTGGTCCTGTGTGTGTGAGATAAAGTGTGTTTCTATGTGAGCGTAAAATGATTGAGTAAATGGCTTTTGATACATACAGCAATAGACATCATAAAAGCTTACAGGGGGAACTTATGTAATTGCTACATGTCAAGCATTTTGGCTCCGTGGTGGTGTTTAGGAAAGTGCCGTCCATGAGGCCTCCTAAGTCTTGAAAGCTGCATACTAGGGATGTGCAGAGATCCCAGTATTTGTATTTGTATCTGTATTTGTTGAGGCAGCAAAATTATTTGTATCTGTATTTGTATTCCAATAAAAGTGGAAAAAGGCTTAAAAATTCTGTTTTTGTTTTTATGACACTTTTAATTTTAGAAAATTAACCCCCCACAATGGGTCTTGAACCGGAGTCTTCCAGATCGTAGACAACTGCACTGATTGCTGAGCTAAAACTTTACTCATCACCTCATTGCAGACAAACCTCTACCTATTTGTACACCCATAACACAGAGACAGCACAGTGTGTAACGTGTAGGGAGGAACTTCAAAGGCAATTATTGCTTTGCCCTTTTCATTTATTGCCTATTTTTTACAACCTAACTTTGTGGAAAGGAGAAGGGGAACAACAGGTTATGGAGAGTCCTTTGGGAGCACTTTGCTTGTGTCAGTAGTTCAGCTTTATCTCTGGGGAACACCCCAACACATCATTTCTAAAATATTTGTATGAAACAAATATTTGTATAAAACCCACTATTTGTGCTTTGCCAAATAATGTATTTGTATTCGGGCACATCCCTTCTGCATTCATATATTTTTAGGCATATGGGGACAAATGTAAGCAAGCAAACACCTGACATATCATCACTTGTTAGCAAACTGTTGCTTATTACACATCCTGTAGATACAGAGTAACATTATCATCCCACTGATGTTGTGTTTTTGTCCACCTGGTAAATATAAGTCCAGTCTCCTTTTAGCTTCAGTCCTTAGACTGAACTCCTGAGAAAAATATCTGGCTTTTCACCTGCTAAATGTGCCATTTTCTTTTCAACCAGCTAGCCTCTAACTTTGTCTGCTGTTTGATACTGAGCAGGTAGTGTACACTGGGTTTATCAGAGCTTGTTCGGTGAAAACAGCTGTTTGGTAACATTAAAATCATGAGAGTTAGTCAGAGACTGAATCATACTGTAACAAAAAAAACAATGAGCCAAAGAAGCTACAAGGCTCCAGAAAGTTGATAGTTTATGGAGCCACCAGCCAAAATTACAACCCACCAACATGCACCAGATCGCTTGCTCTCAAGAGTAAAAAGTCATCTAACAAAAGCAGAAATATCTTTCCTTTCAATGCACCAAAACCTTTTGTTCAAAGCATATTTCAGGTTTGACCAGAAGAAAAACACTTTCATGTGAAGTGAGCTTTTTACATGGACATATTAAGTGTTGTCTCTTTAAAGTAAAGGTTGAAGCGTAATGTCATCATATTACTTACTTCTTTGGAAGGAGGTGAGAGTTGCGTAGAAAACATCTGACTTTGACACCAGAGATTGTGTCTTGTATGTTCTCCTTTGAGAAAAACACAGACACCAAAAGGGAGAAATTTGGATTTTATATTTTTTGGTTTTATACTAGTTTTTGATTAAATACTTCACATCATCCACTTACATTGAGTCTCTACTTCAATACAACAAATCAAATCTTTGCATAAAGTGATAACGTGTTGTTCTATCATTGGCAGAGTAGACGGTCACACTGAGCCTGATTGCATCCTGCTACACAACATGAGAGCCACAAACTCTGAACAACAACCCACATTAGCTTTACTGCTACAGTCTCCTTCTTATCTAAATTACAAACATGAACACACATCTTTGTCCTGCACCTTAGCTTGTTCAACAAGCCACCAAACAAACATTCACCAGGGAAATGTGCACCGCTACTGTGAGTTAGCAGCTAGATAGCTAATTAGCTGCTCAACTGCAGCACTTTAAATAGAGGCTGGTTTGGTCGTTGCTCTTCAAAATTCTGACACCTCGTCTGTCCATGATTTGTAGCTACATGCAAGTTTTGTATTTGGTCGCTCATTCCTTACAATGTAACACCGTCACTCTGTCAGCCTACTAGCTGCTGTCAATCAAACACAGACACCGACACACTCCTCCCTCCTCCAACTGGCTGAGAAAAGGAGCATTTCTAATATTTTCCTAAAGATACTTTGTCTTCCTTTCCTTTTGACTGCAAAGAGGGCTGATTAAATGAGTTTTTAGTTGGACTTTAAATGGTTAAACGTTTTAAAGCTCGATGAGAACTAAATGGACTCAACCATCTGTGTGATTGATTGGCAGGGCGTGGCTGACAGAGAGCAGACGGGGTCGATCTTTGCTTCCACCAACAATAAATGAAAGATTTATTCTGGCTGCCACTGGCTTGAGGACATAATCAGTGTGATGACCATCCAGATGAAGTCACTGCGATTTTTCTGCCGCCTCCTCACACACTGACTCATCATAATCAACATGTCTTTGACTCATTACAGTAACATGGCTAGTTGTCTCACATCATAGTAATAACAGTAAAAGCTAATGATTTCGTGTTGAGTGAGTTTGACAGCCCATCCACCAACCGCCGCATTTCCCCTCTTCATCTTTCCATCGTTCATTCATTTGCAGCCCCTCTCACAGCTTCATTTATCCTCCACGCCCCTTCCCTTTTCTCTCCATTTTCTTTCACAATTCATCCCTTTCCCATCTTTTTCTCTCCACTTTCGCTCGGCACCTCTCCTCATCCTCTTCCTCATCAATCCTACTTTCCATTCTTCCCACTCCTTTCTCATTCCCATTGCTTCCTCCTCTCTTTTTCTTCCGATCTCAATCTCTTCCTCTCTGTCTCTCTCTCCTTCACTATTTCTCTCTCCTCCTTCTCTCTCTCTCACTAGGCATGCAGCTCTGCTTTCTTTTTTGACTCAAGGAAAACAAACCTCTCACTTCGTAGCTCATGACGCCAAACTTTGACAGGGAAACGAAGTGCAAAAATCACAGAATCAACTTCTTTTACTTTTGTGAAAAAGTACAGTACAGTAGGTGTGAAGTTCTCCGGGTATTTCAGCTTCTCCTCTGCTGTCCGCCGTGGTTTGAAGAAAGCAGAATTTTTTCCTCATAATATTTCTGAACATGAATGTGGGAGGGCTGAATCAATAGCGGCTGCTCATGTAAATGTTGCCCTGGGCAGCAAAGTAAAATGAGTCACACAACGAACTACGTCACTGCAGACATCAATCACAAGTGCACTCTGATCAATAAAAACACAAAATCGATGCAACTTTCTGTCACAGTTACACACAAAGCTGAACTGTGTGAAACTGATGCTGTATGTGATTTCCATCAATTACATTTTCCACTGCTTTGGTGGGCAGCTGTGTCCTTTTGGCCAGCTCAGTTGTCCTTGAACAAGACACCGGGCGGCATGACAGACTGCCCACTATGTAGACGGTTGCTGGTTTGAACTCTGGAGTCAATAAAATATCCTTCACAATAATCCTGCAGCTCCACTGGAAAACAACAACAGGAAAAGTATGTGGACACCAAGACATTACACCCACACTGTATATGTGATAGTTGGACATGTAATTCTGAAACCATTGATGTTAATACCGCATGCCACTATAACAACCTCCACTCTTTTGGTTTCAGGCTTTCCATTAGACGTTGGAGGCTGGCAGCAGATCCCATTCAGCCAGAAAAGTTGAGTTCAGGGACAAAGGAACATGTCACCCAGTGCAGCAGTGTGACTCACTGATGTGTTTTAAATAGTTTTAGGACAACAATGGAGGTCTACAGAACAGAGGAATACAATATATCAGATTTTGGATACACACACAATGCTTATAAGTAGATAATTGTCTATATTTTTCTTCTAGAACAACAAATCTCATGTGCAGAACCAAACCAATAATGAATTTGTCAGCCTTATCCTTTAAGATTTCTTTTCATTAGAGCCTGCAGATCAAACCATGGAAATCAGCCCAAGACCAAAAGCTAGCAAAAGTATATGAACAAGAGTGTCCACTTACTTTTGGCCATACTAACATAAAGATCTGGAGTTTCTGGGAATTTCTGAGATCAGTCTGAGTCTGTTGTGTCATCCACACAAAGGCACACGCTGAATACACTTCCTGCAAAAAATTAAAAGAAAAATACTCCAGTGTTCACTTTAACAAAAAGAAAGCAATACAAAAGGCCATGTTGTATTCAGTCTGAATGCACCACCAACCACAGCTGCACAGTGATTTTGCAGTGAGTTATGAAGTAAAAGCTATGAATTGCGCACAAAGATGAACCAAAGGACTGAAAATGATTCAGCGTCTGCTGCAGAACTGTTTCACACAGCTTCTGTAATAAAACCAAAACCACAATAGCCTTCGTCAGGGTTACAGAATTGCATTCATCATCTGCATTCATCATCAACAAATATAGACTAGACATAGAATATGCGAATGATGAAACAAAAAATATATATATATTTTTAGGTTTTATTTGGTCTGGTTCTGAGATATCCGTTTCTCAATGCTCTGCTACCAAACGAGTACAATAAAAGGGAATACAACTTTCTTTGTTTTGCTTAAACACATTTTTAAAAAACTCAATAACATCACATTGTTCCAGAGCAAAGTCCTGATCATTCCGGATAAGCTGCAGACGTCACTGTGGACCATTTTCATAGGAACTACTTTCTACAGAATAAATAGCTCCAGTAAAAATGGTCCACAGTGTGATTTGACCCTCGTGTTTGTCATAAATAAAATATTTTAAGCAGTTTATTATCAGTTGGTGTGAATGTCAAAAAGAAAATGAAAAGTAACCTCATGCCTAATAAAAGTTTTTTTCAGGTATCTGCACCAGCAGCTCTGTGGAGCAGTTTTCAGCAGGTCAGCGTCAAATTTTAAAGTTTGGGTGAAAAATTATGTCCCAGTTTTTGGACATGATGTTATTGTGTACCCTGCTCCACATGAGGATGACAGTTTGTTACAAATAATGTTCAAAGTAATGACTTGAGTCACCCTTCTCTCTCTCTCTGTCCATTACTAATACATTTTGTGGGCCTTTCACCAAAATTACACACACATACAATTTGAATCTAATCTCATTTGATGTAATAATACCAAAGAGAATTAATTATTTTTTCGCATTTATACGTCAGAGAGGTGACTCATCAGTCTTTTAGAGAAAAAACTGTCTTTTCAGAGATGCTGGCGTGAAAATCTTCAATAGTATCTGGGATTCATTCATATCACTGCTGACAGAGGAAAATGTTTTGTTATCTTCACATAATAGGTCTCATCTTCGACAGAATCAATATGATCACTGATTGAGTCTTAGTTCTTTTCTGAGAAAGACTTGAGGAAATGTTATACATTAAAGATACACATTAACAAGTTTCAGTTGAGATCACGTGTAAGATTTGTTTGACAAAAATTCTAAATACATTGTTATGCAAATAAAAAAGAAGCTTTTTCCTCACTAGTGTTCATGTATTTTTTTTATCATAAATGATTATTTAACTACTACTATTACTACTATTTAAGGATTATATGTGATCCAAATGCAAATGAAAATGTCACATCAGCACTAAAATGTAAAGCACAACACATCACTCTTACTGTAATTTGACTGGCAGGTCCTTTAATAATAGACATGAAAATCTAGTTTATTTGCGTCTATTTTTTTTCTTATATCAGTAATAATGATTAAAACAAGCACATTTTTATCTTTATCTAGTACCTTTAAATTATCATCATAATGAAAATTTTGATCCATAAGACATGTTTTAATTAATTTTTTATTATATATACACATATGCATAATTTACATGGTTTAAGAAACAATGAATATCTTCACTAAACATTTTAAACTATTGGACAAAGTAATAACAATACAGCACCAAAATTACATTTTATTTTTTATTTTTTAAATGATAATTTAGGCTAAAATTCTCCCATAACATCTTGATGTGTGTTGGGAAATGACAAAATAAGGTATTTTTGTTGACAATTCAGTTTTGGCAGGCACATACAAATGAATATTATTGATGTATTTGCAAAGAAACATGCATTGATCATAGCTGTCACACTGTGGGGAGAAAATAATAAGGCCTGCCTGCTCTTTTAATAACATTGAATGAATTTCCTTTAATTTCCCAGTTTGTTATATGGTGAACAAGCACAAAACATTACAAATCATCTCACCTGTGTAAATGGTTGTACTCACATATTTGTTATCATAAACTAATCACGTTTCACAGAGACCTCATAAGAGGGATCTGCTTTTATTGGATAAATTTACAGGTTTACAAAACTGATAACTGTGATTCCACAGGACATAAATTAATCAATAAATATAAAAACAGACTCAAGTCTCAGCCACATGAGCTTAAGTTTTACAAACATTTCTCAGAAGCTTTAGAGGCAGAAATCTCTGTGGGTGGAGCCAAAAAAAAAACTTTTTTAGAGTGCACTTTGCAACCTGGCAGCGAGCCAGCTAATAGGTCACAGCTGCCTACAGAGTAAAATGTTAAATCTCATGCTCCCAGCAAAATGATGTTTGATTTTTTGTTTCTGACATGGGAAGTTAAGTGAGTGATGTGCTTGACATTCAAAGGTATGATAGAAAGACGGAGCCCACCTAAGAATTCAAGTGGTGAATATCACAATGGCAAATCGTTCAAATGAAATTTCTTCCTGAATATGAGGAAACACACTCACACTACACATCATTGCACTATTTATCAGAACAGAACAGGGTGTAAGAAGAGATTATCATTGTCTCCTGTTTATTTACAAAGATCTTATGAGATAGGTTACCATTTTATCTTATTCTCACCTGCAGATGTGGAACTTATCAAACACTTATCTTCTGCAGTTACAGTTATTGGCTTCAGTTACAGTTTCCACCTGTAGATACTGAGCGTTCAGACATGCTGCTCCATTCTCATTACAACATATCCTAAAGCTCAATACTCTGGCGTCTCTGAGTACTTTCAGAGAACTCATTAAAGGCATTATTAATATATGTCATATATCTTTGTTGCTTTTGAATGATACATTGATGCCTGGATGAATATTTATATCTGATGTACTATGCTCATTATGACTATGTTAATGTTTTATTGCTAGATATTATTTATATATTTAACGCTGTCTGTTTTTATGATGCAAACTCACTCACTCAACACTTGTAAAACAGGACTCCTGTACCTCAATGTGTTCTCTCCAAGTGTAAATAAAGGTATATTATCATCATTATTATTATTAGGCACCATGAACCCCAAACAAAAGAAATTATAAGAGAAGCTATCACTAGTGACTAACAGTATTAACCGAAGGGACGTTTTTCCTACAGTCATTTTTTTTTTTTAAATTTAGTTTTTCCTTATAGTTGTGACTCAAACGCTTCAAATTATGCAAAAATTACATACACTAAGCATGTTTTGTGTATGTTCTACCTTCAAATTATACAATGAGGTGAACTTAAAGGCCAACATACAAACTGAAATCCCTCTTTTTTTGAGTGAGGTACTTTTGTCAGCACCTCACGTTTCTTCTTCGTGTAACCGAAATATGGAGCCCTGGAACTGGCTCACCCAAATGCAATGCAGCCATCATTAATGTTACTCACTCTACCTGTGCATTTCCTACTTCCCACAAGTCAAAATGTCTGCCGTTAAAAGGATCTATAGTGAAGCAGCTCACCGCCAAAGTGAAACAGTGGTGGAAAGTAGTTTGAATGCTACATGAACATCTCAGAAAACTTAGCTTAGCTGAACTGTAGCTTAATGTTGCTGTTTAACTGATGTCACTACTTCACATCAGAAATGTGTAAAACTGTTTCCTCGGTTCCACTCATTTAGGTTTTACTCAACCAATTAATCATTTGTTAGTTTTTGCCATGATTGTTAATTATTTCTGCCTTGAGTGCAGCTCTGCTTCGCATAAATATTTGTACAACTAAAATTCCAATCTGCAAAATTCAAACAGCATGCCATCTGTCCTTTTTGTCAGGCAGAAAACTCCCACAGTTTCAGTTTTCCTGCTGACTACTGTGTATCTTGTATACATGTCTGTGCTGGTTGCAGGATAGCCATACATCCTCTACATGACAACATGACAGCCAAAGTTTTCAAATACAGCTGCTGTAATGACAGCGGTAGCCGTCTTCTAAAGGACAGATTCAGGTTAATTTCTATATCATCCTAACTGTCCAAGAGCAAGGCACTCAATTAATACCGTCTGCATCTTTAAAGTATCACTAATAAATGTTGTAATATAGTGGGTATGCAGGGTTTTTGGCAGACACTTTGCTTATATTTTTAGAAAGGCTGACAACAGCCTTGAACAGTATTATTCTTGGTTCTGTTTAATCAAATAAAGTGCAGTGATGTGGGTTGCAGAAATAGAAAAAGCTAATGTTTTTTTCAGTTTCAAGTCTTATTTATACACAAAGCAGTGTGGTATTTAATATCTGATGAAAACAGTAACATTTTTCAAAAACGTTCACTTTTTCTGGTCACAAAGTCACAAAGCCAAAGATCTATCATGAAAAGTCAAAGCAGAGTTTTGTTGTCTCTGTTAAAGGTCTGAGTTTAGCATACAGATGTTACAGTGAGGACAAGTTTTAGTTTTTTTTAGAATGAAATTTCTATACAAAAATGATTTTACAGTTAGAAAATAACAACCCAAGATTGTGATCTACTTCTGTACAAATGTAAAGATGGTGTGCCTGTGTGGTGACAGCTGTCTATTAGCTTGTGTATGTGCCCTCCTCAGGTGCTCATCAGAACAGCCAAGAAGGTATTCACACTGACAGACATCAAACCTGTTTCATATCTGTATGTTTGAAGGGGACATAACATGCACATTTCAGGACTATATTTATATTCTGGGGCTCTACTGGAATATCTTTGCATCATTTACAGTTCAAAAAGAGTACAGTTCAACCTTTGTCTGAAACAAGCCCACTCTGTTCTGGAGGCTACATAAACTATTGTTTCTTCTCAAATACATTCGTACATGTTTGAGCACAGAATTTGATCCAAAATATATGAGTGAACAATGCAAACAACACATTGAAACAACCTTAGTAACAGAGAACGGATGGCTGTTTGTGGTCATGTGCAAACAAGCTGATGTCATCACGAGGAGGAAGTAGAGGTAACTTTGCAAACGGAGCGTTCAGAGCAGGTTGAAGCCCTGACTTTTGACTTGCAGGGAGCATTTCACATACGTTCACCTCAAGTTTCAGCTTGACCATGTTTAACATCGTAACAGTATAAAAATAACAGAAAATCACAAAAAGCACGAGATGTCCCCTTTAATGATTAGTTTGAGCCAATGTCACTTCAACACATTTGCTTGTCATCACTCACTAATAAATCTGTACAAATATGTTAAATATATTTACATTTGAAAAAGGTCTGAAGCCTTTTCATTGGACAATCAAATACTTCTATTGTAGCGTGAATTATTGCCTGCTGTCCGTTCACCACAGTGTGGATGTTAGACCAGCTTGACCTCAAAACATAAAATGTATCACATAATTATAATGTGATAACAGCCCAGTTGTTTTTTGAAAACGTTTAATTTATCTGAATTTTTCAGCTTTAGGGTTAGGATTTGAATATTTTTCACGGGCCATATGCTCATGAAAGATCATGGAAAAAATGCTGTTCAAGTAAAAATATGATATTTTCTGCAACTGGGACAACGAGGTTTCACCGTGACGGCAGCATCAACATATTTTACAGTCTTGTCCACAGGAAATCATTTGTCAATAATTATACAAGGAATCTGGCTATTTGATTGGTCCAAGACGCATTGCACCCGAGCAGATAAACCCCATAAAGCACGGAAAGCCAAGCTTTATGGTTCGTTAAGCCCAACTGTTGTGATCACCGGGGAGCAATGGAGTCACCTCCCTTTTCTCTCTGCTGTTTTATCATAATATATGTGCAGCATTCTTCACACAGGACATGTGTTGGTAAACAGCATATAAAAGCAGTATTGCCCCCCTGAGGACTGTTCCTTGTTGTGTGAACTCTGCTGTATGCTGCTGACAGTACAAGGTCCTGCAGGATCAGTGTTGTATTTATAATCCCGGTAAAGAACATCCTCTTTGTTACATCTGCTATATAAAAAAAGGTGATTAAATGCTCTGAAACAGGACTCCAACATAGTCAACATAGCCTCTCTGGTCAAAAACAGCTCATGATCAGGACATTCTCAATAAAAATCTAAATTTCAAACATTAATTTCACACTTCTAGAGTTCTTCTTCTAGTTTATCAACTAATCTTAAATACTGAAGATCCAGAATGAAAAAAATATTTCTACTTTATCATCCTAGGTCTTATATTATTCATTACCCTTTAAAAGCTCCAACATTTTCATTATGTTTTGAGCATTTTTCGGTAAGTCACTTTTTTCAAATGGATGATATTCTGGATGGATCTCCACATCTTAGAAACTGTATATCAGTGGTTACCAAACTTTTTAACCTGTGACCTCTACATACGACTACCAGTTGTGACTGATTGTTTTTCTTTCTCCTTCCTTACTTCTTTTTTATCTTAACACAGTGTTTCACATGAAAAAAAGCTAAGTTTATAACAAATTCTGGGGAAGATAAACCCAAATTTATGTAGCAAAATGTGCTTTTTCTACTTCCTTATCCTGTTACTTATCTCATGACCCCTTAGATTTATCATTGGTATCAATTCCCAGGTTGAGAACCACTGTTATATATTCTACTAATAACTTGAATATTTTGTGTTTTGTGACTAAAAAATAAAAATCTCTGCACAACTGAAAATGTGACAGGTGCTTCGGAGGAAAGTGCAACTTGAAAACAATGAGAAAAACACTCAGCGTCTCATTTCCTGCTGGAATATTTATTAGTTCACAACGTTTCGGTCTGTCCGACCTTCATCAGATTGGACAGACTGAAATGTTGTGAGCTAATAAATGTTTTGTGACTTAAGAAAGAAAAAACATCTAATGATTATATAATTAATGAAATATGTGGTCACATCATTTTTGTGACAAAGGCCTTCCAGTTGCACTTTAAAGGTCTTAGCAGCGAAGTCCGGCACCTTCATTGAGGTTTTTAGCTGTGCAAAAATAATATGTGTGTATGTATAACTGGGTAACAGATAAGGAGGAGAGAAACCTGAACAAGATTGATCGCTCCGCAGCTGGCGTTGTTCAGTTCGGTGCTGTTATCAGTAAAGGTGACTAATTTGATCAGATACATTTATGTGACCATCAGAGTGTTTTAGAGGCTGTTCACCCAGGAAAGTGCAGGCAGGTTGAAAGGCTTTTACCTCTTCTCTTTTCAATTGGAGGGCCCATTCGGTCACACCTTGTCAACGTGTCAGAGGCTGAGATGCAGTTGACAACCACTGAATGCCACAGCCAGGTATGCTTCTATCTTTAAGTTACCTTTTTTCTTCCCCTCTCTGGATGCCGCCAGCACCTGGACAATAATATCAAGCCCTCTGTATGCCATAAAGTGCTCTGTCAGATACAATAAAACAAGGTTTAATTGTTGTTTTGCTTTTGTGATCATTACCCTCTTGGTTCGTCAGTTTTTCAGCTCCATCCACAAAAGAGTTCACACCCCTGGAATAAATGTAGCACCTGACTCAGCTGTCCATTAGTTTGTGGATGTGGATGTTTAGCACTGTTGCACTTTTAGAAACATGTGCACCCTGCTCATTTCCACTGGCAGCCGCCCTCCGTATATTCTTTGACAGGAATGACAGGAAGTGGAGTCGCGCCATGGCGGCACCGAGCCCAGAACGAGTACAGTTCAGTGGTTCTCAACCTTTTCAGTTCACAGCCTCCAAAGTGAACTAATTCCTTTAATTATAAGGCTGAAGGCATGAATGTGCAGAACCATGAACTATGACAGCAAAAGATTTTATTTACCCACATCAGCCTGGGTGACTTCAGGCAAATTCACTAAGGTGATGATCCCACATGGCCACAACAGTTCACGTTTAAATAAAAACATAAACAATAAAAGAACTATTGTACCCACATATCCTGCACAATCAGATTAACCAAACTGATACAAAATGAGATGAAAAGGGTAAAAGAAAATACATTTGTGAGTCCAGTTCCTCTCTGGAAGTTTGTATCTTCCAGTAAGGGTAATATTTTGCACCAGTGATCAAAGCCAATACCAGAATGTTAAGTTTCCCAAACTGGGTGAATCTAGCATCTCTGTTAAAGTCCCTCTTTGTGATTAAGGCTCAGAAGCTGGGTGTATTTTTGCATTTTTTTTAAAAAAAACCTTGCACAGAGCAGCTTTAATTAATGACTAGAAAGAGAATAAAGGCGGCAATTACAGTGTTCACAGTGTAAAAGAGATTTTACCTCAGACTGACTAATTGCCCTCTGTTGCTCCGTCTCAATTAATTACTGTACAAATTCAACTTAATGACGACACATTTCAAGGGCACAGAATGTACTAATACAGGTAGGGTAGTAAAAAGTCAAATCCATATCCTAGCAGAATTTGAGAACACAATATTGCACTATTAAAAATTAAAATCTCTTTGTTATTAATCTCTGGGGAGGGGGGAATAAAACAATGTTAAAAATGCTAAATGCTGACAGAAACATAACTGTAGAAACAGGACTCAGCATGTCCCAGCTGTCATATTCAGGGTACTTACAGTAAGAGCTTACTCTTGTTATTGTACACAGGATGGCATTAACATTAAATTAATTGAAATATTAATGTGCATATAGAGTGTATGCTCTCTTCCTGCTGTTGCTCCAGTTTACATCCCCCGGAGCTGAACCTGTGCTTTACAATAATGAAACTCTAAGCTGAGTCTCCTAATCTCTGTGGGAGGTGCTTGAAAACACCCATGAAATACCTGCTTTTATCTTCTCTCTTCGCCTCTTGTATCCAAAAGTACAAGATATGCTTGTACCTAAAAATGGACACCTTGGAAGATATCTAATTAATGTTGGTAGCTGACTAGTGCTTAAATGAGTAGTCGATTAATTATTTGGTAATTGATTGACAACTATTTCAATAGTTGATTAATTGTTTATGAGCCCGATTAGTTTTTGAGTGATGAGCACATTTTTCGCCAAAGTTTTAATAATTTGCGTTTTCGTCCTTGCGTCCTTCTCACTGTTTTCTCATTTGGAAAAGGGTGATGTCATATATTTCCATGCACCAATCAGAGTTAAGCAACATTTGAATTCAAATCTGATAATAGCTGGTGGGTTGTTTGTTTATGTTGCCAACACTGTCAATCAGATTTGATCAAACCACACCAACACAGTCCTTATGAACCGTTTGATGCTTGTTTACTCATTAATATTTAATATAGAGGAATATTTAGGGTTTGTTTTCAAGGGCTTTAAGTCATTTATCAAGCAAACATTTGCAGGTATGAACCTCTCAAATGTGAGGATTTGCTTGTTTTGTCTGTTATCACTGTAACACTGATTATCGTTGGGTTTTGAGCTGTTAGTCAAACCATACAAGTAATTTTCACTTTTGAGTGAGACATTGTGATGGGCATTTTTACTATTACCTGATACTAAACAAATAATTGTTCATCTAAAGAAATATCAAGGCTAACTGATAATCAAACCAAGTATTAGTTGCAGCCCTATAGCAGACCTAAAGAAATATATCTGTAGTGGGACAGTATCACTGAAAGTAAGAATGGCCCTGAATGACTAAGAGAAAGGTAGCCCATTCTTAAAGCTCAGAGTGGTAGCAATGATCCACACCTCCATGAGTTTTACTGCATGTTTCAAGAGCTACTTCAACTGTGATGTTAATGCACAACAAGGCTTTAACTGAACGATCCGCATTGTGTCTGATCTAAAACACGAGGTGCATAGTTTTAGAGGAGACTCTTGTGTGCCGCAACCGCAACCGGTAACTGAGGAAAAGGCACATTCAAAAAGAAGTGTCCCAAATGGTCATATGTCTTCATCTTCTTTTCCTAAAAATGTTTGTTTGTTCATAAGTGAGCTGCCTGATTACAAAACACATTGTTCAATAAAAGGTTTTTCAAGAAAGTCATGACTTGAGTTTAGGGGAAAGGAGAACGTTTTGGCACATTCAACACATAGTGATAATGACAAAAATGCATTTTCTAGAACAAACTCATACAGGTACAACAGTTAGTCAGAGGGAGCCATTTTGATCTCTGAAATCAGGTTTATCCCACAAACAGACTTGTGTACAACATTTTTTTTTTTTTTTTACATATCATTTGAGTTTTAATCATAACTTGTCCACTTTTTGTCATGCTTGTCCACTGAAGCAAAACTCAACATTTAGAAGCAATGAAAAACAGGGTCCTCATGATGAACAGAGATTGCAGTGAAAACATTTGGTGTTTCTAGCCTTGTCGGCCAATTGAGCTCCAAGAACTCCTCCACTTGTGTTTGTGAAGGCAGGTTTTCTTGTCTCAAACTGAAAATACAAGATACTGGCTAGATGTCCATCCATGGTGGTTACTGAGTACAAAGTCAGTCTGTAGCTCCACTAAACTTTCTAGTAATACCATGTGCAAAAGACTGTTCAGCAGGTTATCAACCCATTTTTAATGCACCATCATTACAATTGTTGGACTTCACCATGGAGGCAATCATTGTTTAGTAGTGGTGAACCACTATTCAGACTATTCAGTCAGTCTGAATTAATCACCAGCAAGTGAAACTTTTCATCCATTTTTCTCCATCCCCGGAAAAAAAAAGTATTAGGCTTCCTCTGTGCGGCTTTGTGTGCATTCATTTAATCACAGTGTCCTGCCTCATCATGCCTCAGCAATCATCCTACCAGTCTGGCAGCATGGTGGTCTTGTGCCGCAGACTGAGCCCTGCTGCATGTTTTCTCTGGCAGTTGTCTCTGTTGGTCTCTGTAGCACCACTGATTGGCAGACCCGCAGCTTTACACATCAGTGTCTGGCTTCTCCACAAGTTTCAGAGCCTCGTGCATGCCAGCCGCCGATAGCTTCCGATTGATGTTCCTGTAGCGGCACCGCAGGAGGTTACTGTAGGTGGTCCTCAGATCACGGTTGAAAAAAGCATAAATGAAGGGATTAATAAGGGAGTTGGCATACCCGAGCCACAACAGAGTTCTCTCCAGCCAGAGGGGAACACAGCTGCACTCCACGCCGCACACAAACGGCCTGGCGGTGGACACCAAGAAGAAAGGCAGCCAGCAGAAGCTGAAGGCGCCGACCACGATGCCCAGAGTGGCCGCAGCCTTCTGCTCTCGTTTGAAGATGGACTGGTTTTTCCTCTTCCGGCGTTGATGGTGTTCACCAGTCTTGAGGAGGCGAGAGACACGTGTACTGCACTCCTCCTCTACCTCACGCTGGAGCTTCAACGCCGCTGACACGCAGTCCAAACTCTCCTCCTCTTCCTCCTCCTGCTCAGCCCCCACCCCCCTCACACTTCCTGCCTCTCCTGACTCTGCTGGCTGCTGAAGCTCCTGCCCTCCCCTTCCCCCTCGAACAGCCACCCCTCCACCGTAGTCCTCTTCCCTGGGGAAGCCGGTGATGGTGTGCTTTGCAGCGCTGAGTTTGGCTGCTCGGTAGATCCTGTAGTACATGATCAGCATCACTGACATGGGGATGTAGAACGCCACAGCTGTAGAGTAGACAGTGTATCCAAAGTCCTGACTGATGAGGCAGACTCTGCCATCGTTGACATTCTGCGCCCAGCCGAACAAAGGGGGGAGAGTGATGGAGGCAGAGAGGAGCCACACTGACAGGACCATCTTAGCCATGCAGCAGCCGTTCTGCCGAACAGGATACGTCAGGGGTTTGGTGATGCCCAGATACCTACAGAGAAAGATATGTCAAAATGATATATTTCATTAGAAGGTAGACAGAATTAACCCAATATATGTTCTTTTTTTCAATTTCTAATTCAACACACTGAGCTATTTTTGTGCCTAAATCCACCCTGAGTCAGTGATGCTCTCCCCACCTTGAGCAAGGTGCCCTTAAGTAAGGATTAACGACAATCTGTGGTTTCCATATGCAGCCTCAAGGTGTGAAACTGGTGTTAACTGTGGCCAGTTTGACCACAGAAAACACTTACAGTATTAACCTATTTACATTCATATTCAAAACCCTCGCTGGAAAAATGAATGAAATAAAATTATTTCATATTTGTATCACACACTGGATTTCATACTGGACCAACCTACAGCAGATATGCGGGCATGTGTGGTATTCAAGACAATATTTAATAATGTTGTTAAACTGATTAAACTAATAAAACTATAGATGCCACCAAAAATATAGAAATCAATTATTAGTAAGAGTAATTTCCTTTTTTCAGTAATTTGCAGCATGTTCATTCTGAATGCTTCCAGCTTCAATTCTGACCCTTTTATTCCATTTAAATGGAAAAAGGAATCTGGTGGCAGGTTGTAGAAAGAAACAAACCGAAAGATCACTAGTTCGATCCCCACAGCAGCCACTTTGTCTCACCAATTTAATGTAAAAGTGCCCTTGAGCAGCGAGACAATGAGCTGTGAGCCTCCACGCTCTGACCTCCCAAATCCCATGTTTCAGTGTCTGAAAAACACTGAGAGACAAACCACCTTACTAGACTGTGTAATGGGATTTTGGTAAGACTATCAAACGTGGGATTAAAGAATAGGAGAAGGATAAAAATGTGTCTCCTTCTGAAGAATTCTAAATGTGGAGAGTCTGGCTACAGAACTGCGATGAGATGAATAAAACAATGATATAAAAATAAGTATTAATATTTTATAGAAAGTTTTACAGCTGCCTAAATAATGATAATGTAGCTTTATGGTGTATGATCGTTTGACAGACTGTTTAACTGCGTTTAGGAATAAAAAAGCACTTTGTTCAAGGCGTAGAAGAAGTTTATCTCACCTGTCAATGCTGATTACGCACAGACTCATGATGGACGCGGTGCAGCACATCACATCCATGGCGATAAAAACGTTACAGAAGAACTGTCCGAAAATCCACTGACCGCCAATTAGGTCAGTGATACTGACGAACGGCATCACGGCCAGAGCTACTGACAGGTCCGCCACAGCCAGAGAAACGATCAAATAGTTAGACGGCTGCCGCAGCTTCTTGACGAAGCACACGGAGATGACCACCAGTAAGTTCCCACAGATGGTGGACAGCGTGAGCATCGTGAGGACCCCACCGATCAGGACTTTCTCCACCCGGCCGTAGCTCAGGATTTGCTCGCCGCACCTGGTCCCGTTCGTCTCCATGACCTGCGGCTGACTGGAGGTGGACGGAGAAGTCGCTGCTGCCGCTGCTGCTGCAGCCTCTGCGGCGCCCTGCGCAATCTTCAGCAGCCGGGGCGCAAGAGCCTCCGAGATCATCATGTCTGTGGAGCCCCCGGGATCTCCGCCACCGGCTCTATTATCTATCATGAACGACGACCTCATGTTGTCACTACCGTAGGTTCCGTTATTCGCTCCCACAGCAACCATTCTGCTGCCTTCTGTTCCTTTTTATCCATGGACTTGGAGACCCGTCCTGTGGTGACATAGACGCACAGATGTGCCGGCGTTGGTGTGGGAAATGAGTAATTCCTTTCCCACAGCTCCCCTCAGGGTAAACTATTCTGACATGTTCTCTTTTCCTTCACAAAGCCTCGACGCTTTAATTCTTCTATTTAGAGGCATACTCGTCATTACGCACGTGGCGCGCCGCAGGCATATTCCCAAAATACCTGACCTATAAAATAGGATTTTATTTCCTGTTGTCTGTGGCCACCCTGGCTACCATCCCGCTTTTCAGTCTGATGTGCAAAAGACAGAAACTTAAGAACCGCAGTGCGCGCATATATATATCACAAAAGTTGCCTTGTGACGTCAAGAGACATGTTAAATAGCCTATGGGCTGCCGAATGCTTTTACTGTCTAAACATTCACACAAATGGAACAGAAAATAAAATGTCATGGGCCTTTTGGAGTTCAGCCTACTGAACATTTCTTGGCAAAGACAAACGACCATGTGTGTACTTATACGCAGAATTAAGACTTGTTATGTCAATTTCAAATGCATTTTGGTCTCGGCTGTGTTATTAAGCACACACATACACACACACACACACACACACACACACACACACACACACACACACACAAACAGCTGTACACGGAGCAGACAGAGACAAAGGCTGAGATTACACAGAATGTGAATAGACAAAAAATTATGGTGTGAAAGAGTGAGCTGTTACCTGGCTTTTAAGAAAAATATTTCTTATAATATAAATAATCCATCCAAAATAAACTGATGAACATTCTGTCATATTTTGAGTTTTGGGCTTTATGTGTGATTTTTCCCAAGCTTAACTTTGATAATAATATATACCAGTTTTACCCCCCCCCCCCCCCCCCCCCCCCCCCCACACACACACACACACACAAAGACAGGTTTAATTTTAAAATTAATTTTAAAGTTGCTAGTCATGTCACCAAGGTGAGGAAGCTGAAGTGCTGATTTCCCCCCCAATTCCCCCTTCAATCATTTTGCTATTCACAGTTCAGGTGGAGGCATTAAATTATGATTGTTAGGACAAGAGGTGCGATCTGCCTTCATCTCGATTCTAAAACTTATGAGATTTATGTTGCTGGAGGCGAGAGCAGGAACTCAAACTGCTCCCGAAGCCTTTTCATCATTTTCTAATCTGACTGAGACCAATTATTGTATGATAACCCTGTACGTGGGTATGATACTAATGCGATATGTAACCTTGGATAGCTGCGCCACCAAGCGGACATAAGCCTTTACTGCATGTTAAAGCTGGTGATTACAGGAATTCTCTGAGATCATGTGTTTAATAATCAAGTCTTTATTTTCAGCTGCATTTCTCTTATAAGACCTATAAATGACAATGTTGACACCTATAGAGTTATGTTGCAGAAGGGACTAATTATCACAACATTTAAAAAATCTCTCATCAGTTTAACTACAAATCAGAGCTTTCCAGTATTTTAGATGTGTGATACTGTAAAATGAAGCACTGTGCACTTGTGACTCCTTAATTACAGGTTATGCATTTCGTGCGGACATGAATTTGTCCATTTCAGATTTTTGCATTTGACAAATTTTTGAGTAATCTTTAGTAAATTCATAGGATTATCCAATCCATCCACATGAACTCCACATCAAAGTACAGATTACTGGATGTAAAACACAAAAATGATGTAAAATTACATTCAAATTACCCTCATTTAACACCCATTAATGCTATCTTGAGAGCTTTAGGCTTTTATTTTATGTGATTATCCAATCTACAGTAAATCATTACTCTATATAAATATTATTAGACAGTAATTACAAGCAACTCCCCAATATATTTACAGGTTTTCCCATAAATGTATGGGGTATACATTATATAAACATTTGTCAACAGTAATTAAAATCAATTCTCCAATATATTTACAGGCTTTTACATTTAATGTATGGGGTTTACTTTATATCAACATTATTTGACAGTAATTACAAGCAGCTTTCCAATATATTTACAGGCTTTTCCCATAAATGTATGGAGTTTACTTTATATAAACATTATTTGACAGTAATTAAAATCAACTCTCCAATATGTATTTACAGGCTTTTCTATTTAATGTATGGGGTTTACTTTATATAAATATTATTTGACAGTCATTGCAAGCAACTCCCCAATATATCTACAGACATTTTACATTAATGTATGAGGTTCTGAATGTATAAAAACCAGAAGGTCTATGTAAAAGTACCTTTATATCAACTTCTTTTACACTGAATAAATATATACATTTTCCTGCTGACATTTTACAATATTGCGAAATCCATTTACTGCAGACCCCCATTTGAGATGTATGAGATTTCAAGATGTTTAATAACCAGAATGTATCATAAAATTACCTTTTACTGCTTGCCTTACAAAGTAATTCACTATTTTTACAGTGCGATCCTTAAAGTTTCAGAATTAATAAACCAATAAACAGACATATTGAATTATAATGTGGATCTGAAGCTGATCAACCCAATAAGAGCTCAAACAGAATACTTAACTAGAATGTATTTATTTTTTTCTCATTCAGATTACTTCAACAAACATCAATGAAAGCAAAAACAGTTTTGTACATTGTATCAGTACAATGTCTTGAATGTTGCATTATAGAAAAAGGGAAACTACGGCCAATTTAGAAATTCATACATGTTATTCCCATGCTCTAAGATATTTAAAAATGTTAGTGAACATATACAAATCACAATCACGTACACATCGCCCAAGCCTAGTATACAGGTACACTTAAAGCTTATTTGAGTATTAAAAAATTACTACAAAATTAGTTTCACATTCATTGTATATGAAGCAGCTCCAGACGTTATTCCTGATGGCATCACAAATTTGAGTCTTACGTCTCTGGTTTGTGGCTTTGGAAAAGAGTAGTTCATGTTCACAAATATCAGAAGTGGGAGTAATTTACACATGTGCAAGTCACAAGCAAGTCTCAAGTCTCAACTATAAAGGCTCAAGCAAGTCCTAAGTCACTGTGACTTAGACTCAAGTAAGCCAAGTCAAGTCACTGCTAGAAGCCAAGCAAGACAAGTCAAGTAAGTCACAAGTCAAGTCACCATGAAAGAAGCACTTAAAAAATGAGAGAAAAGGTTACAATGGCAAGCCATGTCATGAGAAAACTGCACATGTTAGTTAGTCTCTACAACTAGGGATGGCTATGGTTAGGATTCATAAATACAACTATTGATTAGGGGTATAATGATTCTCCAAATCCATGGTTCGGTTCATAGCTTGTTTTTTGTTGTTGGCTTTTTAAATCAACTACAATTTGGAATGTCAACATAATACTAAAGAATATTATGCAGGTTGATTAACTTTATAAATTAACTTCACATTAATTAACTAAGTAAACAAAAATAAATAATCTGATCTAACATGTTTTCAAGAATCTAGTGTTCATAATTTTGTATTTTTTGCCGTGTTAATGTTTATGGATATGTTGTATGACTTCTGCCAGTCTGCCACCAGGTTGTGCTTTTGAGTAAGGTGAGAGTTTTGAAGCAGAACTAGTAGAAGAAGAGGAACTTCCTCCAGTTGCAGTAGTTAGCACAAAGCTAGTGGGTTTTAACAGCAGCAAAAATATGCTAATGGACTGTAAGCTATACATACTGCTCTGTTGTGGTTGTAAAGTGCCCAGATAAAAAAAAAAAAAACTACAAGTTATACTATAGCCCAGCATTGGCCTGAGTCTTTGTCTGCAACACATGACTATTTTGGTATATTTACTCGCCAAATGGAAAATCTACCCGTATTTAGAGCTTGGACAACGAAACATAGTATTCTATCTGATGATTACTTTTTTCTGCTGTGGAATGTGTAGACTAATACATCCATTAATTTAGAACACTGAAATTGTTCAAACATCAAGCATCATCAAGGAAAAATACCATCTGGTGTACCTGATGTTGAAGGATTACATTTGTCACACAGTTGATTAAAGAGAAAGAGACCATTCTGCTGAGAGTTGAGTTACATTGACTCTCAACTAGTGAGGTGACTGTGAACAGAATAATGAAGCTCTGGCTTGAAAAGCTGTCAATTCATAAGCTGTCTTGTCTGAATCAGAAACGGTCTGGTAATATTAAGCTTGAGAGAAAATCAGCACAGGTATGGGAAAATACTTTCAACAAGCTTTCAGCTCAATCCTGTCTTGCATTGTTTTCTAGGTCTTACTAGACACTGTCTTTAAAGCCTGGGTTGTGCACAGTACACTAGTAGCCACCCTATCATGTCTCAAAACTTTAACTGCTCATGCTCAATATCTATAATAATGCAAATAGGCGATTCAGCTAAATAAAAACTGTCAAGTCTTTTTGAGTCATCTGCCTCAAGTCAAAGTCAAGTTGAGTCTTATTAGTGTTAGTCAACCAAGTCGCAAGTCCTCAAATTTGCAACTCGCGTCAAGTCATGCGACTTGAGTCCCCAACCTCTGACAAATATTGATTGAACTTTCCTTGGCCATGGAAATAGGGGCTAAGTTCAAAATCAGGAGCTAAATTCCTTCCAGACACAAACAAATAAACTCATACATCATCAGTATTAACATACAGATGTGAATCTGCATGCTAAAAAAAGCCTCAAGTTCATATGGCAGATTAAAAGTCACCCACTTCCTTTCAGAATTCCAACGATGGCTATGATCCTCTGCAATTAGCTGCAGCAAGCCTTGTCCTGAGAATACAAAAACAAAAAACAGAAAATATGTATCATGCTCTTAAAAGTGTTATTGTTGCCTGTATTTTTTTCAATGTACACACAATGGCAACTTTGCCTCCTACCCTCACAGCAGCAGCAGAAGGGAGCCATGAGGCTGCCGCTCTTAAGGAGTGCAGTTTGCTGCTTGAACAGAAATTGAGCATGATCAAACATTGCCTCTTTTAGTGCAGGGACATTACAGGTTTAAAAAGGTCTGAAATTAAGGTTTGGGCCAGATAATGCTGTTCTTTAAATGTGATCAACAAAATCTTAATTTTTGTAAAACTGACTGGTATCCTGTGTTGGGATGCTTAATTTGGAGTGATGTAGTAGTCTCTACATTTGGAACCAGTTAAAACTCTGCAGTATTTTGCACAAGCTTTAGGCAAGAGAGTGATTTTCAGTTTTTTACTTGCAATACAGTGATTGAATTATACAACAACAAATATATACATTATATATAAACAACGTGATTAAATCTCTATCATCAATACAGTGAAAATTCTCTAAATTACTATCATCTAGCCTATCAGTAGAAACTGAAATCTTGGTGCAAAATTAGTTTAACATAATGTATGGATTTCTTTATTGTGAATATATAATTTATTTACATAGCAGTCAAAGTATGTATATCCATGCTTCACTGACGCGTAGGGTTGGGAAAAAATAGACTTGAAGCTTAAATGAATGGAGTAGCGAAAAAGCAGGCCCATCTCCCGTGCAGCATACGCGCTACGGCTGTCACTTTGAATGAATTCACAGTGCTATGGAATTCATTCAAATTATATAGAACATTAGAATTATGTAATTTATAGGCAAAAAATAGGAAGTTAGGTGAGGTTGTGTCGCCGCTGGTGCTCTGATTCTTTAGCCTCGCTTAGGTGAGAAGCTAACAGGTGACTTCATTTGTTGTTGTGGTAATGTTACTGTAAAGTAGTTGCTTCATACAAAGTCAGCAAACAGCCTTATCGATATTTTTGCCATTGATAGAGTAAAATCCTAAATACTTACGTACAGTGCTTCTGAGGTGCGTTAGTGTTGATATAATCAGAATTCCCTTCAGTTTTCATCACGCTCTCTCTACATAGCCCTATATCATGCAATAGTTCCAGCATGACAGTGCGGTTTAGCCACTGATCTATATAATGAGTGAGCTAGTACACACACCTGGTAAACAGATAATAGGCCTGAGTCATGCAGTGTAGCACCCAGAAGCAGTGCCTTAAACTCCACTTGGCTTTCCCCTGGCTGAGAACGCCCTCCTGCAGGGTGGTGAGGCTGCGTATGACCATGGGGATGTTGAGGCTCGGAACTTTCCAATAACCATGCAGGCCTAGGAAAATGATGCCAGTGATGCAAAACAACTCAGGAAGAGGCTGGGGGATGCAAAGTTCAAATAATTATCATGATTAAAATACTTATTTTATCAATAAATTTTTGACATATTGATATACTAACATTACATTAAAACATACATATTTTTAGGTGTTCCGCAGGGTACCGCAGCCTCAGAGCCTGGACCAGCAGGCTCCGAGATTTTTTCCACCAGACAACCAGGCTTATGAAAAATGAACACTAATTGCCTGTCTGCACATTACACATACTTACACAGCACTTTACACACACTACACTATCATTTCACTACCACACTGTAAATCTTACTGCATTGTGTTTCTTTTCTAAGTGCTATATTGCTGTTACTGTGCTGTTATATTGCTGTTTTACTTTTATTATTGCTAATTGTTGCTGCTGCAAAGTTGAGGAACACACACACCAACACTAACTTAGTTGGTAGGCAGCAGGTTACTGGTAACGTATTTAGCTGTCACTTTAAGTCTTTCTCAGGTCACACCTTGTCACAGCCTTTTATTTAATGTTTGCAGGACAGAATAGAAGCTTGCGTAATCCATCCAATGATTGTGCAGCAGTCATTGAATCTGCGTGCACGTTCTTGATCTGTCTGAAGCACAGAGACTATAGAGACATTTTCTATGTTTACATTTATATCTTTTTTCAACTAT